>NC_090732.1:138054980-138099980 GCF_036898095.1 Palaemon carinicauda | reverse complement strand
TACTAAAAAATTCTTTTTTCAAAAGGTTAACTACTGCATTGTATTTTTTCAGTGACTACTTTCCTCTTGGTAAGGGTAGAAGAGACTCTTTAGGTGTGGTAAGCAGCTCTTCTAGGAGAAGGACACTCTAAAATTAAACCATTGTTCTCTAATCTTGGGTAGTGCCATAGCCTCTGTACCATGGTTTTCCACTGTCTTGAGGTAGAGATCTCTTGATTGAGGGTACACTCGGACACACTATTCTGTCTTGTTTCTTTTCCTCTTGTTATTTTCAAGTTTTTATACTTTATATATGAAAGATTTCTTTTGAGGTTATTATTGTTCATAAATTTCTCTTCTAGTTTTTCCTTATTTCCTTTCCTCACTGGGCTACTTGCCCTGTTGGAGCCCTTGAGCTTAAAGCATCCTGATTTTCCAATTAGGGTTGTAACTTAGTAAGTAATAATAATAATAAAGATGGGGGTCTCCCTGTCTAACTCCTTTCTCAATCAGGATTTTCTCACTACCTTTATGTAGTTTTAGAGTTGCTGTACTTCCCATATAGCTACCTTCGAGTGTTCTAAAATAAGATTCATGTATAACCTTTCTTTGAAGGACTTTCACTTCTGAAGTTTTGAAAGTCAAAAGGTTTTTCGCTGTTTATGCCATAAATAGTGGTTTGTCCTACTTTGTAGAATTTTCCATTAGCTGGGTAATTACATGGATAGAGTCTGTTGTTGAATGCTTGCTTCTAAAGCTTGCCTGCTCTCTTGGTTGATTAAAGTCTAGGTGTCTTTCTATTTGGCCTAATACGATTTTTATAAATATTGTATATAGTACTGAGAATAAACTTATTAGCCGATAATTTTTCAGGTCTTTTATGTCCCTCCTTTAGTGAATTAGTATAATGATAATGCCTTTTCAAGCTGTAGGTATAGAGCACTCTTGCAGATTTTTTTTGTGTAAAGTTCAGCAAGTTTTACTACTATGAAATATCTTTCGTCTCTTATTAAATCAATTAATAGGTCACCTCCTACTGCTTTGCCTCTTTTCATGCCTTTTAACACTTTCTTTATGTTCCCTATATGCACGCGTGTGCGAGCACACACACAAATATATATTTATACACACACACACACACACACATATATATATATATATATATATATATATATATATATATATATATATATATATATATACATACTGTATATGTGTGTGTTTGTGTATTACAGTTCAACATACAACAAACATATATAGTATATATCTCTATGTAAATGCAGATGCAAGTGTGGCATCTCCTCTAAAGCAACTCTTCTCATCTTCAAATGTCTGAAGGAAAAGACGAAATCTTATGCTTTCAGTTAACATCAAAAGATTATTTCGAGAAAATGGTACTCTAATGGAATCCCTTGGTCTCTTTCAAGATGAACGAATAAATCTATATTTATAGAATTCATAAACATGAAGAAATATAAATACTTACTTTCCTTCCATGCATTCGCCTCTCCCTTTCATCTTCTTCTCTGCGTTTTCTTTCTCTCTTAAGCTTATCTTCCTGGTCTTTCTTGTAGAAATGATGAATGTCATTTGGACTGACATTTATCATAAATCGTGTGGAAGGAGGTGGATCAGTTTGCATACCAATGCCCTGAAATGAACGAGAAAACATATCGCCGTGATACATTCTTCTATATCTCTCTCCCCCTTTTTTCATCTTTTTACTAAAATACATAGTACTTTAAATTATGTAGTGAGTAATTTACAGCTGTCTAGTCAAGCAATCATACCACAAAGAGTTGCTACTGCAAAAGATTAGGTGGATAACCCATTCAGATTATGACCACAATAACCAGTATAGGCTTTTATGAATGTAAATACTGTACTTATTGCATTGAATTTCAATTGTGAAGCTCTCATAAGATGCATTTTTGATAAATCAAAGGACAAAAGGGGGTCTGGTTTAAGTTCCAATTTCATCTGATAAAACTCACATCGAAACATAAACAGCTGAGCAAACCCAACCCTCGTTGTGGTGCACAGCCATAGCAGTAACCTCCTCAGCAAAGAGCTTAAATCATTTGGCCTAGGCGGGCATCCATCTGGAGGCATGCAAATGCAATGTGAGCAAGTTACAACTGTACTAACCTAGAGACTAGTAACTTAACCAAGAAATTAGCCTACCTTGTGAATAATTTTTGTGGTTTGAGAAACTCGATCGCTAAAGTTGAATGGATTTGGCTGTGCATCTATTTTGGCTAACTCCTCCTTGGATATTTTCCCTTGATACAATTCCTCCAATTCGCGTCGTGAATCGTCTTTAAGGCCCTCTAGCTCTGAATCTGTGAATTTTTATGAAATCTTCAGACAGAGGTAAATATAAATTTTAGTATGTAGTTTTTAATTATTATTATTATTATTATTATTATTATTATTATTATTATTATTATTATTATTATTATTATTATTATTACTATCCAAGCTACAACCCCAGTTGGAAAAGCAAGATGCTATAAGCCCAGGGGCTCCAACAGGGAAAAATAGCCCGGTGAGGAAAGGAAATAAGGAAATAAATAAATGAAGAGAACAACTTAACAATAAATCATTCTAAAAGAAGTAACAACGTCAAAACAGACATGTCATATATAAACTATTAACATCAAAAACAGATGTCATAAATAAACTATAAAAAGACTCATGTCCGCCTGGTCAACAAAAAAGCATTTGCTCCAACTTTGAACTTTTGAAATTCTACTGATTCAACTACCCGATTAGGAAGATCATTCCACAACTTGGTAACAGCTGGAATAAAACTTCTAGAGTACTGCGTAGTATTGAGCCTCATAATGGAGAAGGCCTAGCTATTAGAATTAACTGCCTGCCTGGTTAGCTATGAATCGTTTGTGAAAAAAACGGCATGCAATAAATCTTCCTTAATGTTATCATCATCATCATCTCCTACGTCTATTGACGCAAAGGGCTTCTACTCCTGATACCAGGCGGATGATCATAATGGAATCAGTATAGACCGGCAGGGGTCACTCGTCTTAGTTAGAGAGGCACTGTGCATCACAAGGAACTGGCTATCCTTTTATGAATCTAGCCAAGGAATCCTCCTTAATGTACTGCAAACTATAGTCCATTTCTTTTATCGAGGCAGATTTGCACCGACTCGCAGCGGTGCCCTTTTAGCTCGGAAAATTTTCCTGATCGCTGATTGGTTAGAATTATCTCGTCCAACCAATCAGCGATCAGGAAACTTTTCCGAGCTAAAAGGGCACCGCTGCGAGTCGGTGCAAATCTGCATCACTAAAAGAAATTTACTATAAATTAAAAATGCAGTATTATTACAACACATATTTTCATATTGTATAAAAACCTAACAAATTTTGACTTTCAAATAATTTAGCATTATCCAATAATAAGCTGCTCTGTTTTAGATTTTTAAAAACTAGTTTTCTATACTGTAAGCGAAGAGTTACAAAACGGTTAGAAGTAAAAAAGATTATTGTGACTAGCCATGTGATCATGTCATAAAAAAAAACTTATGTAATTCTATTAAGTAAAACACTTCACATCTACATATCAGAACTGCCCAAATAGAATATCAAATATTAAAGATTAATTTTGAATGATAAATTAAAAATAATTATTCTTAACGCAAATTCAATTTGACGTGATGATACGAGTAAAGATAATATTTTATCTATAATAGTAGGTAGTAGGTTGTCCAGGGAACTAGCCACCCGTTGAGATACTACCGCAAGAGAGTTATGGAGTCCTTTGACTGGCCAGACAGTACTACATGGGATTCTTCTCTCTGGATACGGTTCATTTTCCCTTTGCCTAAACATACACCGAATAGTCTGGCCTATTCTTTACATATTCTTCTCTGTCCTCATACACCTGACAACACTAAGATTACCAAGCAATTCTTCTCCGTCCAAGGGGATAACGGACTACACTGTAATTGTTCAGTGGCAACTTTCCTCCTGGTAAGGGTAGAAGAGACTCTCTAGCTATGGTAAGCAGCTGTTCTATCAGAAGGGCACTTCAAAATCAAACCATTGTTCTATAGTCTTGGGTAGTGTCATAGCCTTTGTACTATGGTTTTCCACTGTCTTGGGTTACAGTTCTCTTGCTTGATAGTACACTCGGGCACACTTTTCTATCTTTTTTTCTCTTCCTCTTGTTTTGTTAAAGTTTTCATAGTTTACATAGGAGATATTTATTTCAATGTTACTTTTCTTAAAATATTTAAAATATTTTCATTGTCTCCTTTCCTCACTGGGCTATTTTCCCTGTTGGAGCCCCTGGGCTTATAGCATCATGCTTTCCCAACTAGGGTTGTAGCTTAACAAGTAATAATAATAATAATTAGTGTGAAATGAAAATATTACGTCTTTTGGAGAATGTAAAACAAAATATCTGCTTTTACTTATAAACCAAAAATTATCGAAATGCTTCAAAGACGGCCAATATTAGCCTTATAAACTTGAGAGAGAGAGAGAGAGAGAGAGAGAGAGAGAGAGAGAGAGAGAGAGAGAGAGAGAGAGAGAGAGAGAGAGAGAGAGAGGGGGGGGGGGGCAAATTCAGTAGCATAATCAAGGCTAATATAGTCTATTTCTGGCTTTGTATCCAAGCATCGCTTTCCACTGCTGTAGATAACTCTCAACAAACAGGAGAATTCCATTAGATACCTTTTCCTCCCAAGCTATGCATTCCCTTTCACCCATGTCACAGAGGTTGAAACGTAGAAAAAGAATAAGGCTTTCATTTATAAAGTTTAGGAACCAAGCGCTAATTATGCTTTGTATGTTAGCTATACAGTATTTGCAATTTCTCCGCACAAACATGGGCTGATCACTTCACATATCTTCTGACTCATGGCCGGGCCATCCAAACTATGCCTTCCTCTTCTTATAACCTATTACCTGTGGATTCCATTAAACTTCTGGTATTTTTGTCAATGCTTTTATGAACTCTGCCTCCTTATATTACTTATACCTGTACATGGGTTCCACTATCAAGATAATAATTCATATCCAATAGCGGTTTATAACTACCTTTATGGTTAAGATGTTTCCACCTAAAGAGTTCTCGCCCAACTCTTTGACTTGGAAGTTCAAGTACCTAACCATTTTTAGATTGTTTGAAGTACAGACCACTGAAACATTGTCGTCATTAGTACTCACTACTTTCAGCATTGCTACTGTGTTATATTAATATATGCCTCAATATACTACCATGACAGGCTTTGAGGGAGTTTCTTGTGTTGAGGCCTTAAAACATACTGTACAGTGGCGATTCTAAGAAGGGGGGGGGGGGGTCTGGGAGAGCCAACACCTTCCCAGTTTTTCAGCTGACCCCCCTCCCCTTTTGCATATCCTATTTTTAAATTTCATATATATACGGCATATATATATATATATATATATATATATATATATATATATATATATATATATATATACATATATATATATATAATATATATATGCACCTCAGTAAATACTAATGCGGTACCGACTGCCTCATGGTATCACACGTATCATACTTGTCAATACACTACTACACACTGCCTATTACGTCTCACTACCCCGTCACTCCTCATTACTCAGTCAGGGCATGAACATTTAACTAGTGGGTGTTGATCACTACAGTGAGTGTTGCTGCAGCCTCAACCACCACCTTCTGTAGGAGTATTGCGGACTTGCGGTATTATGATTGAGAGTAGAGTTGGTGTTATTGATGATACTTGGTAACTCGTGGTGCGGCATTGATAATGATTGAATGGTCGCGGTCCCATCTCTCAGCTGGTGTTTACCCTACTTCTGATCCTTATTCCAGCAGTACACTGAAAGTTTGGCGCTCGTGTCTTGTGTCATGTATGCCACTAGTGTATGCGTGATCCTTATACAGTGGAACTTCTACACACGAACGTATCTGCATCCGAATTTTCCAACATCCGAAGTAAAATTCGAGCAATTTTTCGACTCTACACCTGAATTTTATTTCGAAACACGAAGTAAGCAATTTTCGTCGTACCGGTTGTATCTGAATTTTTCGACACGCGAAGTACAATTCGAACATGTTCCTACTCTACACCCAAATATTTTTTCGACACTCGAAGTAAACAATACCCGTAAGCGTAGATGGTACTCATAGCGCCGGATGTATTTTTTATTTCCGCCGATAGAAGGCAGCACTTCGACCTCGGAGGGACCCTCAATTAGCGTGGCTTGGGTAATTCCTCTGTTCTCGTCGGCTTCGTGTGGTTGTGCCCTGTGCATTCTGCTATTAACTGTATTTTAATCGTGATTGTTTACGTACATCCTTTTACGTTTTTTTACGTAAAGCATGGGTCCTAAAAGGCTTAGTTTCGCAAGTGGTAGTGGTAGTGGCGAGAAAAGGAAGAAGGAAATGCTTTCTTTAGAAGTAAAGCAAGAAATTATTGAAAAGCATGAGCGTGGCGTCCACGTGAGTGAACTTGCAAAAGAATATGGCTGGACTTTCTAAGGTAAAGTGACGCTAAAAACCCGTTTCTTATTTATTACTTCTAGATAATTATTCTTTTTTACATGTATATTATCTAATTTAGAGTGCATATTGTCATGTGTAATTATGTGTAGTAATTTATTAAGGAGTTATCGTAGGTTTTTGGGCTCAACCACGGATTAATCCTATTTCAATGTATTCTTATGGGAAAATTCGTTTCTACATCCAAACATTTTCGACACCCGAAATCGGTTGTGGAACGGATTAAATTCGTATGTAGAGGTACCACTGTAATGAGAAGGTGGAAATTAAGTGTTTAAGTGTGTGTGTGACTGTGTCGAAAGAGTCTTGTATACTGTATAGTGCTAGCGACTTCTTGATTCTTAAAATGAACAGGTGGAAATGAAGGGTTTCATAGTTTGAGTGTCTGTATTGTGTACTATATAGCAACTAGTAAGTGCGTGATCCTTAAACGTACAGTTGAAAAGTGAGTGTCTGTATCGTGTATACTGTATACTGGGGAACCTCATGTAAGAGTAACCTCAAACGGGTTCCTATTATTTTGGTGCTGGGGGTCATACTAGATCCTAAATGTCAGCCACACAACCATGTGATGTGAGTTGCCAACTGCCGCTTTTTATCTCGCTGCACATGGTTGTTGGGTAATAATATGACTGGCTGCCCGCCTTATGAGTGCTCTAATAGATCAGAGAAGGGATACATGGGGTTGAATTTATTTCCTCTTAAACCAGGAAGAACTTCGAAGGAAAAAATTATAAATATTTACTTTAAGGGCAGCAGCACTTACAGTGATGCAAAATGCATCAATCAATTTGTTTTAATGTGTAGAACATGAAATCAACACTCGGTTGCCGTAACGGAAAAAAGGAAAATTCCATAAGAAATATGTACCCAATTTAGGGAATAATTTGCAAAAACACATTGGCTATAATTTTGCAACTTAACTAAACCTAAAACCTAGCCACACTTAACCTAAATAACCCTAACTTAACCTAATCTAAGCTAGCCTAACTAACAAAAAATTTTTGCTTTTACCTTAAAATTTCCCTTATTTTTCTATCCCTCCCTACTACCGCATATTTTAAGCTCGCTGCAGTGAACTAGGGTAAACATTATGATGAACTGAACACGGGACATGTTTGGAAGTTCCTCAGGTTCACTCCTAAACATGATTCTTTATAGTGGTCCCAATAATGAAAAATACACTAGTTTTGCAATACAAAATGAGATGATTGACACACTTGCATATATGGCGAGAGAAGAAATTGCATGAAGCATCAGTGATGAGTGGAGGGATCAGTGGTATTCAGAAATTAATTCGTGATAAAGCTCCTTTTGCACATTATATACACTGCTATGGACACAAGTTCTATTTAGTGCAAATAAATGTTGCAAAGTATATGCCACAAGCTGCTGATATTTTTTGTTTGCTTGAAGAACTTTATATATTTGCTAGTAACTCTGTAGTTCATGAGAAATTCATTTTGATACATAGCATGGAATGTTTCCTGAAGAACAAGTAAGACAACTGCAGCATCTCAGTGATACTAGGTGGTGGTGTCTGGCAACCTCATGTGAAAATGCTCTGCTTCGTCTGGCATGCATAATAAAACTTTTGAATGAAATTTATGCGGATGACATTGGAGCTCAAGCTATATCCGCTCACGGATTACTTGCTCAGATTGATGCAGAGATTGTTTACTTACTGCATTTCTTTCCAGATATTCTTAGAAGGATTAACAAAGTATCTAAATTGCTACAGGACAAACAGACAGACTTGGGAAAAGCAACAAAGCTAATAACATCTCTCCATGAAGATTTAGTTGATGCACGTAACTCTGAGTTGAATGACCATTACTCTGAGAAGGTCAATGAACTCTTGCAGGAAATGCTGCATTGCACCAACAACTACAAGTAAACGAATAAAAAAAACTTGAAAGCTTGATGAATTTATCATGCTTGAAACATCTAGTCAAAGAACTACCGATCCAAGTCATGTGCAACACACCAGGATCTTCTCGTAGACCATTTGATTCATGAATTAGACCGTCGTTTCTCCAAAGAATCAAATGCAATATTTTTTCACGCACTGTGTCCTGAAGTGCAGGCATTCTTGCTTGAAAAAGCTTTAAAGGCATGCAAAGGCATATACTATCAACGAAAGTGATCTACAACACGAGATCCCTCTGGTCAAGAACTTGCTTATGAAAGAGCTAATGTAGTCTATATCAATAACACAATTCATGTCATTCTTAAGTCCCTATAAGGCTGCATTTGACTGTCTTTACAGATTATTGTTGATTTCTGTCACTCTTCGGTTACGAGTGCTTCTAGTGAGAGTTTTTCAAAAATGAAATTAGTTAAAACAATTATTAGAAATTCAATGGCCAGTGCTAGATTGATTAACATTGCACTACTGTCTATTGAAAGTGCACGTGCTGAGAGTATTGATTTAGACTGTTTTGTTGACGAATTTGATAGTAGGAATGATAATCGAAGAATTAGGCTGCACTTAATATACTACCAATAAGTACTAACCTGTATGAAATTCAAGTCAATCCAAAAGAATGTTTATGTATGTCTTTCTCTTTGTTTAGCATACATTATGATAATCGCTCACCACTTCGTTCCTAACCCTATCTACTCGAGATACACCAGCCATACTCCTTAGACACTTCATCTCAAACACATTCAATTTCTGTCTCTCCGTCACTTTCATTCCCCACAACTCCGATCCATACATCACAGTTGGTACAATCACTTTCTCATATAGAACTCTTTTTACATTCATGCCCAACCCTCTATTTTTTACTACTCTCTTAACTGCCCCCAACACTTTGCAGCCTTCATTCACTCTCTGACGTACATCTGCTTCCACTCCACCATTTGCTGCAACAACAGACCCCAAGTACTTAAACTGATCCACTTCCTCAAGTAACTCTCCATTCAACATGACATTCAACCTTGCACCACCTTCCATTCTCGTACATCTCATAACCTTACTCTTACCCACATTAACTCTCAACTTCCTTCTCTCACACACTCTTCCAAATTCTGTCACTAATCGCCCAAGCTTCTCTTCTGTGTCTGCACCCAGTACAGTATCATCCGCAAACAACAACTGATTTACCTCCCATTCATGGTCATTCTCGTCTACCAGTTTTAATCCTCGTCCAAGCACTCGAGCATTCACCTCTCTCACCACTCCATCAAAGTTAAACAACCACGGTGACATCACACATCCCTGTCTCAGCACCACTCAAACCGGAAACCAATCACTCACTTCATTTCCTATTCTAACACATGCTTTACTACCTTTGTAGAAACTTTTCACTGCTTGCAACAACTTTCCACCAACTCCATATAACCTCATCACATTCACATTGCTTCCCTATCAACTCTATCATACGCTTTCTCCAGATCCATAAACGCAACATACACCTCCTTACCTTTTGCTAAATATTTCTCGCATATCTGCCTTACTGTAAAAATCTGATTCATACAACCCCTACCTCTTCTAAAACCACCCTGTATTTCTAAGATTGCATTCTCTGTTTTATCCTTGATCCTATTAATCATTACTCTACCATACACTTTTCCAACTACGCTTAACAAACTAATACCTCTTGAATTACAACACTCATGCACATCTCCCTTACCCTTATATAGTGGTACAATACATGCACAAACCCAATCTACTGGTACCATTGACAACACAGAACACATATTAAACAATCTCACCAACCATTCAAGTACAGTCACACCCCCTTCCTTCAACATCTCGGCTCTCACACCATCCATACCAGACGCTTTTCCTACTCTCGTTTCATCTAGTGCTCTCCCTACTTCATCTATTGTAATCTCTCTCTCATTCTCATCTCCCATCACTGGCACCTCAACACCTGCAACAGCATTTATATTTGCCTCCCTATTATCCTCAACATTCAGTAAACTTTCAAAATATTCTGCCCATCTTTTCCTTGCTTCCTCTCCTTTTAATAACCTCCCATTTCCATCTTTCACTGTCTCTTTAATTCTTGAGCCAGCCTTCCTTACTCTCTTCACTTCTTTCCAAAACTTCTTCTTATTCTCTTCATATGAATGACCCAATCCCTGACCCCACCTCAGGTTAGCTGCCCTCTTTGCCTCACGTACCTTGCGCTTTACTTCCACATTTTTCTCTTTATATTTTTCGTACTTCTCTACACTATTACTCTGCAGCCATTCTTCAAAAGCCCTCTTTTTCTCTTTCACTTTTACCTTCACTCCTTCATTCCACCATTCACTGCCCTTCCTCATGCTGCCTCCAACAACCTTCTTGCCACACACATCACTCACAATCCCAACAAAATTTTCTTTTACTAACTTCCACTCCTCCTCTAAATTGCCAGTTTCTCTTACTTTCACTTCGTCATTTGTCATTTTCAACCTTTCCTGATATTTACTTTTTACCCACGATTTTATTAGGTCTTCAACCCTCACTAGCTCCCTTTTACATTCACCTACTCTATTCCCCCACTCTTTTGCTACAACTAATTTTCCTTCCACCAAAAAATGATCATACATACCGTTAGCCATACCCCTAAACACATGCACGTCTTTCAATCTTCCAAACATTCTTTTAGTTATCAACACATAATCCATTAATGCCCTTTCTACTACTCTTCCATTTGCCACTCCTACCCATGTATATTTATTTTTATCTTTCTTTTTGAAAAAGCTATTACTTATCACCATCTCTTGCTCAACACACATATCCACCAGTCTCTCACCACTCTCATTTTCACCTGGTACGCCATACTTCCCAATGACACCTTTTACCTCTCCAGCGCCCACTCTAGAGTGGATATGAATGTGTTGAGGTGGTTTGGCCATATTGAGAAAATGGAAAATGGCTGTCTGCTAAAGAAGGTGATGAATGCAAGAGTTGATGGGAGAAGTACAAGAGGAAGGCCAAGGTTTGGGTGGATGGATGGAGTGAAGAAAGCTCTGGGTGATAGGAGGATAGATGTGAGAGAGGCAAGAGAGCGTGCTAGAAATAGGAATGAATGGCGAGCGATTGTGACGCAGTTCCGGTAGGCCCTGCTGCTACCTCCGATGCCTTAGATGACCGCGGAGGTAGCAGCAGTAGGGGATTCAGCATTACGAAGCTTCATCTGTAGTGGATAATGTGGGAGGGTGGGCTGTGGCACCCTAGCAGTACCACCTGAACTCGGTTGAGTCCCTTGTTAGGCTGGAGGAACGTAGAGAGTAGAGGTTCCCTTTTTTGTTTTGTTTCATTGTTGATGTCGGCTACCCCCCAAATTTGGGGGAAGTGCCTTGGTATATATATGTATGTATGATAATCACATGAGATTAAAACTATTGTTGATGTAGTTACATAGGCTAATAGCAATTTGCAGCCATGCATAACAATTTGCAACTAACCTCCTATGCCCCTTCACATCTATGTTGAACCTGAACTTTCATAGTCCTAGAATCGCCACTGAAGACATACCTTCTTTAGACTTGTCTTCTAGTTAGCATTTCCTGTTAATGACCACAGCTCTCTTAAGTTATGAAATCTCAATACCTTCTTTCCACTATTTTCCTTTTTGGAGCCAAATATTACCAAGAATTACAGTTAGCCTACTTGAAGAAAATACCATTTGAGTTGAGTGAGATATTACCACCATTCTTATTTTCGAGACCCTTCTCAGTCACCTTCTTAATGAATGGAGGAATGATTGGTGATCCTGCACAAATCACGACTGGGTGGATTCTTGCTGGTTCAGTGATTCTTAAGATAAATACCATTGTCCCTTTTCTGTTAAGCCCATGACCAGTTCTCCTCTCCTATACCAAATCCACAAATTTGTCTGTCTTCCATGTAGGGTAAGCTACTCGGATTTTTTTTTTTTTTTTTTTTTTTTTGCATTGCAATGAAGACCTCTTAAGATTCCTACGACTTTGGTCCTTGGAGTGACTTGAGATTTTTTTTTGTTTTTATAGTACTAATTACACAACTTTTAAATGGGCAGAATGCAATTGATAGTACATCTGGATGTTATTAGTAAAAAACTGAAGATGAAACTACAGGCTTTTATACCCTTTAGTACAAGACTTCTTTAGTTGGTGTGCTTTAATGAGTGTCCAATATTCTCAACTGGGATTACCTTTCTCAGCCTAATAAAGAAGCTTCAGCAGTATATTGTAATTAGTCAAGGTGACAAGAAGTTATCGACTTGAGGGTATCATCATTCAGTTGCGAAGTCGATATCTGCTATCCCCAATGCTGTCTTATTTTTTTATGTAAGGTCGAAGAAAGAGTTGGGATTATGATGACCCAAAATGGGGCTCCTTTCATATTTTCTTTGCTAGAACAATGCCCTCCCCGAGAATTTTACGGTTCAAGACTACTCTTCCAAGGCACGTCCCCCCATTCCATCTCAAAAGAGGGTCTTTATTAATAATGCACCACCTTCTTTTTTTGCTGGCTCTCCTCTCTTTAGGTTCTAAAGAAATTGACACTTATGAACAATTTAGTATGGAGAATCTAGCACTTTCCAACTACCAAGAAAAACAATGTCAATTAATTAACTTAGTTATAATCAACAATAACCTGGCAAGAAAAAACTGTCACATAATAAACTTAGTTAAAACAAGAATAATGAGTTATCATCAAAAATTTTGACTAGGATTTACGTACTGGAAAAATAATTTGCAATCCTTTCACTTAACATTTTCCTTTTGATAACTTATTATGTGTGTATTAAGTTTCTATGACCAAAAAATTGTGGAATAGTAAAATATGGGTCCAAAGATTTTCTTTCTAGGTAACATGATTTGTGTATTTTACCGACTTTTAATACGATGAACTGATTGTATAATTTTATCGCTAATTCTACTGTAATGTGTTACTTTGTATCTTCTCTTTAGCTTAAATATCATTTGCCTACATAAGTCTCCAGGCTATAAAAGTAGGCAAGATGATGAAAAGCCAATTACAAGTACCCATTCACCCATAACGTATCCATTATCATCCTTACTTTTTATGTGTTCCTGATATTCATACTTTAACTTTCCGTGCAGCTCAATGCCTTCTGCTATTACCTGTCTAAGTTCAGGTCCTTAAATAATTTAAATATATTTTAAACTTCCCTCTTTCATCACTTCAACATCCAATTTTCCTTTTGTAAAGTTTTCATAATTACTGTAACGTCACTTGTGCTGTTTTGTTCTCTCTTTTCTTACTTTTCCAAATTTCAAATTATACTCATGAATGGTAGAGGCAAGGGACACTGACAATGCCCTAGAGACTGACCATACATACACATGAGCAGCAACCAAGCCCCTCTCCACCCAAACTAGGACTAGGGAGGGCCAGGCAATGGCTGCTGATGACTCAGCAGGTAGACTTATAAACTCCCCAAAGCCACCTATTTAGCTAGAAAGGAAGGTGAAGTTGTAGTAACTACAAGAAACTATCGAGCTTTGTCACCAGACAGGGACATTTCCAATAGGCTACCATTAAACTTCTGTTATTATTCTTCCTCTCTCCTTAATAATCTTGTTTCATAAAAATTTTGCTTTTCTGTTTTACGTCTTAATTACTTATTCTGTATTTCACTTCATACACACACACATACAGTATATATATATATATATATATATATATATATATATATATATATATATATATATATATATATATATATATATATATATATATATATATATATATATATATATATATACTGCATATAGATGTGTGAAATACATATACATACTGCAGTGAAAGTTTATGATAGAATCAATAGACAGAGGGAATTTGCAATGATGAGATGGTATAGTGAAAAATATAAGTTATAGAAGGCGATTAAATGTTCTTAAAATGGAATCATTAAGTGGTTCAAGCCTTCTATTATGGACGGAAAGTCTGTTAAAATATGTAAGCAGAATAATGACTGGTCTGCTATGAAAGGTAAGATAAAGGACAGAGAATGCTTTCAATACAATGTTGTGGGATAAGAAAATGAATCATGACTGGAGCATGTAATGGTTGATGTTTGCAGATGATAATGAGATGACTGGGACAGTGTATAGAAATCAAAGACATGAAAAATAGTTTGAAAGTGTTTACAAGAGGATAAACTCGGAAGTAAAAGTGAACAAGAGTCAAGTTGTAAGGAAAATGGAAACAGGGTGATGGAGCACTGAACTTCATTCAGATAGGGCCAGAATAGAAGTAAGAAGCGATTCATATATAAGTGTAAATACAACATATTGTATGATGGCAAGATGAGAGAAGAGACGAAGCAGGAAGGTTAGCATAACGTTGAGAAGAGATTTGTCTTTGGATGTCAAGGTGGGAATGTATAAAGGGATTGGTAAACCAGTTTTTCATAGAAATGAATAGCTGATGTTTAAATTATTGAAATAGTGTAATTACATGTCATTTTTAGTGTAAAAGAGGAATTACTATGTACTATAAGTGTTAAAAATGTTAGTGTTAGTAAATCGATGTGTTTCAGTCACATGGAACGAATGGAAAATAGGTTAGTATGGAAATGTATAATTCCAAAATGTTACGAATAGGGTAAATGCGGAAGGCCAAAAATGGTTTAGATGGACGACATGCAAGGAGCATAGGACTACTGGTTAGTCCTTAATATTCAAGAACCTAAACAGTGCATGCGAGAACTGTTACTTTGTATAGCGGAGTTCAACATGCCCACTGTGTAGGTGTATAGTGACGAAAGCGGTAGACGTATTTTTGGGCTCAAGCCATGGCGTCCTGATGGAAGGTTCCTTTTTGGTAGCTTCCTTGGGTAAATAACTACTAAGATATTCCCAGAGAATTTAACCACAGGTTATCACAGAATTCTAACTTCTGGAGCGAGTATCCTAAAGGTTTCCCTTTTAAGACATCGTATATCAACAGGGGACGCATGTATTAACGCGCCACATAGCTATCTACACCCCGAACAGAGTTAATGCTTCGGTGTGTAAGGGCTGAGAATAGCTGGGAGCCGTTCCATAGCTAATCTCATTCGTGGCTACTACTGATACTCGAGACGTAAACAAACGGGCGCCATTGCTTAAATGACGTCACGTCCGTCTTTATCCTTTGTTCAGTAGCTCGCCCTACTTAGACGGATTTTCCCTGTGCTTCACTTATCGCTTTGCATCTACGTAATGTCGCTACCTTCAGCCTCGCCTTCTTCTGGAAAGTTGAGTACAAGGTTCCAGTATTGTTTAGTTAAGCTCTGACCGTAAAGTAAATATTACTTTCCGAGATAATTGCTGTTTTGTGGCAGAGCTGTGCCTCTACCGGACCCGCCATTTTATGGCGTCGTTGTTGTTATGCATGCCTTATTTAGTTAGCCACAACAACACTTCCGGCCTTATTTACTAATCGATTACATTAGTTTATTTAGTCTTCATAGCTAGGAACTTTTATATCGTGTTTCGACGCTTTTATCGGTCATCGATTGACCTCATACCAGTCGGCTACTATAGCTCCCAGGCCAGAGCGCCTGTATATAAGTGTTCATGCATGATTTTATTAGTGATCCTAGGCTAAGTTATGAAGATAGTGGCATTATTTTACAATACTTTCGACCGTGATGCAAGTGTTTTTTCGCCTTCAGGGACCATATAGGGGATAGGTTAGTTAGTGTCCCTTCCTAACCTAACCTACTTGTAGGACCCCTATATGCTTCCTTCATCCCCTGCCTTGGCACTCCCTCTGTTTAGCCTTGATTCCCTTTCTGAGTAAGGGGATCAAGTGTCTAATGGAGTATTCATCGCCTCTCAGTCCTCCCTAAGGGAATGAACCCCCCTTAGGGTTGCGTCCGAGAGTGAGGTTAGGCTAGCCCTTCCTCTATGGCTAGGAATAGTCTATGACTGTCCTGCCATAGCGATATGTCTTCTATCCTTCCTAGTTCAGGGCTCCTAGCCCTGTTCTAGGTTAGGTTTTGGAAGGTTACTCTGTCCCCTGCTGAAACTGTACCCATGCACCGTTTCAGCCTGGCGGCCTTATCTTAGGTTAGGGAGTGTCCTCCCTTTCCCTAGTGGCCGCTCTGCTACAGAACCCCTTCCTTGGAAGACTCTTCTCTTCTCCCCTCCCCACCTATCTCTTGTATAGCCTAGCCTACACTTAGGTTAGTCTATACCCATCTGTCCCCTGTCCTACAACTCCTCCTTAGGGCGGAGTGATAGGGCTACCTTGAGCTTCCTTGTGCAGTCCGCTCTGGTACATATACCCTTCATAGTGTCCTATGGGGTTAGCCACTGGATGCGTTCTGCATGTGGAGGTCTCTCCCCTCTTGGGTGTCCCCTAGCCCTCCCTTGGGCTACCCTAGCTCCCGGTCCTCTGCGACCCCGGCTCCTGGGTGATAGAGCCTGCCTCTATCATGGGTACACCCTCTCAGGGGGGGATGTCTGGATTCCATGACTGGACTTCTTACATCCCTCCCCCTGTCTCTCTCACTATCCGGGTGCCGGTCCCTTGCCGCCTCCACTGTCGGCGATACCTGCCTCCTACCTTGGTGACTCTCCCCTACCCTCATGCCGCCAGCCCCTCCACTTGCCGGGGGACTGTCGACCGCCGCCGGCTCCCGCCGACGGCCTTCCTCCTTCCTCCTAGCTTCACCGTCCGCCTGCCGGTCGGCCACCGGAGTGCCGGCATTCACTGCCGGCAACCTGGTTCAGCTATAACCATCCTTATCCCAGTCACCAATCCGGCATCCTCCGACCGCCGGAGCCGCCGCTCCTCTGCCGGCGTGCCGCCGTTGTGCCGGCGGCCGCCACCCTGGCTTTACTCTTGACTTACATTTTGTCTGTCCTAATGCCAGAAACTCTGCTGGAGCGTCCTCCAGCGTGCCGGAGGTCTGCCGGAACCTCCCGGAGGCGTCAAGGATACTTGCACCCCCTTCTCCTAGCTATCACTTGTATACTGATAGCCCTACACTGCAAACAGATAGCCTGTTTATACTCTTTAGATCAGTGCCTTGGTACTGTTCTATTAGTAATCATGCTGTCCCTTTGCATTCTTCAATATTCCAGCATGCTGCGTGCATCTTAGCGCGGCTGGTTGCCGGAAGCAGTTACCCTAAGGGACCTGTTAGCTCCCTAATTTGGGACTGAGTGATCTCAGTCCCAAACTTATCCTTGGTTTTCCATGGAATTCCATTGCCCTGTGGAATTTCAGGGAATACTATCCTGTGCCTTCGGCCATCTCGGATTACCCAGGGATAAAGCTTGCGGTAGCCAGACGGGCGAGATGCATGAAGTATGTTTTCTTTACTACTTCAATCTCTATGCATCACACCCTTTCTTTAAGTTAATATTAATGATTAATCTTAACTTAGCTTAAGAACCATTCTTATGACTCCCCCATACTCATTTTCTCTTTCTTCCACAGGAGGAGCAGATGAAGTGTGACTTCGACTTCTGCGCTGTGAAACGCCCGCACTTCTACGGGCATACGGCTTGCAGGACTCACGCCCCTTGTGCTAACAAGAAAGGGGATCTGAAATTCTGGGACACACTGAATTGTACGGTCTGCCAGGCTCAACTAGTTGATGCCTTCCATAACCCTCCCTCAGCGGAGGTCAGGGACACTTCTCGGGAGAAGCAACGCAAGTGGGTGCGTGGCTTCCAGAAGAATGCCACCGGACCGTACCTGGCCACTGAAGAAATGAGGTCACTCTTGTTCCCTAAGGCCTCCCCTGATTCAGTGGTACCCAAGGATGTGATTCCCACTGTCCAAATTACAGTGGAACCTGATGTTGTCATGGCTCAGTCCATGCACGAGTGCCGCCTGGATTCTGAAGATGACGAACATATGTCGGATGTCTCGGAAGACACGGAGAAGACTCTTATGGCTCAAGGAGCTGAAGATGACGAAGACCAGGTGGAATACGCCGAGTCGGAGCAAGAGGTCGCTCCTCCTTCCATCTCCGCTCCTACTCCTACACCGACGGAAGTATCTATCCCGTCTACCTCCACGACCCCGGATCCCTCTTCTTCCACTCAAGAAATGATCCGGTTGATTAGAGCCGTCATGGACGACAGGTTAAAGGAGAATCAGGAGTTCATCAGGTCCATGATGGGATCCAGAGAACCGAAGAGGATTTCGGTTAAGGATCTCCCCGCTTGCTCACATGCCAACCCGTGGAGGTATGCTGAGCATATGGTTATCGCGACCGGCAGGATCTTTATCAGCGACAAGATCGGCACGGTCCCTTTGGAAGACGTGGAGTTCTTCCCAAACTTTGAGGCCTACCCGGACTGTTACGTCCGACTTCGTTCTGAACCTGCCTCTAAGGAAGAGACCGAACCGAAGGAAGAGATAGTGTTCGATCTCGCGAAGGCCCAGGCTATGCTAGCCAACACATTCAAGAGTAGGGGTTTTACCTGCTCTAAGCTTCCGGCCCTGAGCAAGAAGCACCCTACTTATGTCGCACCTGAAAATGCGGTACTTCCATTCTTGGAAAAGGCCTTCACTGCGTGCCTTAAAGCTGTGGAAGAGGGGAAAGCCTGCCCTGCACTGGAGGAGTGCAGACCCTTCTCCATAGTCACTCCCCCTGACGCTCGACACTGGAGGATATCCAGCATACTTTCGTCGTGGGAAAGCTAGATCCTGACGTCGCCGGACGTCAGTTTAACGAAGACCTCCCTAAGCTCAACGATCACCTCCTTCGTCGGGAACAAGATACGAAGGAGAGGCTCGCAGCATCTATGTCTCACCAAGTCCAACTTGAAATTATGGCCTGTGACACCAGAGTACCAGACCACTACATGGTACTCTCCAAATCCCACATGACAACCGTGATGAAGGACTTGTACCACTTCATGAAGGCTCGGAGAGCCTGTCGTGAATTCGTGTTCGCAGGTGCCACTGTGAAACACGAACCCCGGAGGCTGATTTCCTCCAACATCTGGGGTAAACACCTCTTTCCTTCTGACCTTGTGAAGGAAATCACCGACAAAGCCGCAACGGAGAATAGGAACCTTCTCCACAAGTGGGGCATGTCAAGAAAAAGGAAACCCTCTCAGGACGACGGACCTCAACCTAAGAGGAAATCCCTAAAACAGAAACCCCAGCAACGTCAACAAAGACGTCAGTTTCCGGGACCCGCTACCTCCCAAGTGGCAGCTCAGCCACAACAGACCTTTCAATTGGTCACCCAACCGGTGTTGTCACAGTCACCGGTCTTCACCCCTGCTTTCGAGCAACAGACAACTACCTCTCGTCCCAAAGGTAGAGGCTCAAACAGAGGTGCAAGCAGAGACGCATCTCGCCGTCCCTCCAGAGGCAGAGGAGGAAAGGGAGCTAGCGGCCGAGGCAGCAAGCCCTCGGGACACCAGAAGCAATGAAGTGCTTCCGGTGGGAGGAAGACTCCGCCAATTCCAGGATCGTTGGACCTTCGATCCCTGGGCACACAGCATCATCAAGAAGGGTCTAGGCTGGAGTTGGACTCAACCACCCCCAACCTTCCAGCAATTCTTCCAACAATCCACCCCCCTTCTGGAAGAATACGTCCTAGATCTCTTGAACAAGAAGGTGATAAGGAAGGTAAAGTCCACCAGGTTCCAAGGGAGACTGTTTTGTGTCCCCAAGAAAGACTCCGACAAACTCAGAGTCATTCTGGACTTATCCCCCCTCAACAAGTTCATAGCGAACGACAAGTTCAAGATGCTGACTCTTCAACAGATAAGGACCCTTCTGCCTCGAGGTTCCTACACGGTCTCCATAGACCTGGCGGATGCCTACTGGCACGTTCCAATGAACCATCACGCTTCCTCCTACCTAGGATTTCGACTCCAAAGGAAAAGCTACGCCTTCCGGGCCATGCCCTTCGGCCTCAACGTGGCCCCTCGGATCTTCACAAAGCTGGCGGACGCCATAGTACAACAGCTCCGCCTCCGAAACGTCCAGGTGATGGCCTACCTCGACGACTGGCTAGTCTGGGCTCCATCGCCCGAAGATTGTGTAAAATCTTGCAACAAAGTCACCCAGTACCTAGAACACCTGGGATTCAAGATCAACGAGAAGAAATCTCGCCTCTCTCCAGCTCAGAAGTTCCAGTGGTTGGGAATCCAATGGAACCTTCAGTCACACCGCCTTTCCATCCCCCAGAAGAAAAGGAAGGAAATAGCAGGGTCTGTCAAGCGACTGCTGAAATCCAAACGAATTTCAAGACGCCAGCAGGAACGAGTTCTAGGCTCTCTACAGTTCGCCTCAGTAACAAACCCAGTGCTTCGTGCACAGCTAAAGGATGCCGCGGGAGTCTGGAGACGTTCTGCATCCATCGCTCGAAGAGACCTCAAGAGACGGCTTCCAAACAGACTTCGACTTCTCCTAAAGCCGTGGTCAGAAGCAAAGGCCCTGAAAAGGTCCATTCCTCTCCAACACCCTCCTCCATCACTCAACATCCACACGGACGCTTCGCTGGAGGGATGGGGAGGTCACTCCCACCAAAAACAGGCTCAAGGCACCTGGTCTCCCCTGTTCAAGACGTTCCATATAAACATCTTGGAGGCCATGGCGGTCCTTCTAACTCTGAAGAAATTATCCCCGCCGCCCTCGATCCACATTCGTCTAACCCTAGACAACTCGGTGGTAGTTCGTTGTCTCAATCGCCAAGGCTCAAGATCGCCCCAGATAAATCAGGTGCTTCTCCCAATCTTCCGTCTGGCAGAGAAGAAGAAGTGGCACCTGTCTGCAGTTCACCTACAAGGATTCCGCAACGTGACAGCGGATGCTCTATCTCGGACAAACCCAATAGAGTCGGAATGGTCTCTAGACGCAAGATCGTTCTCCTTCATCTCTCACCAAGTCCCAGAACTTCAGATAGATCTCTTTGCAACGAGCGACAACAATCAACTTCCTCGGTATGTGGCCCCGTACGAGGACCCCAAGGCAGAAGCAGTGGATGCCATGTCACTGGACTGGAACAGATGGTCCAAGATCTACCTGTTCCCTCCCACCAACCTTCTGTTGAAAGTCCTCTCCAAACTGAGAACCTTCAAAGGGACAGCGGCCCTAGTGGCTCCCAAGTGGCCCCGGATCAACTGGTACCCCCTGGTCCTGGAGCTGCAGCCCAAGCTGATCCCTCTCCCGGGCCCAGTTCTCTCCCAACAAGTACAGAAGTCGACTGTCTTCGCTTCATCATCGAAAATCAAGGACCTTCATCTCATGATTTTCTCTCCCTAGCCGCAAAGAAGAGGTTTGGGATCTCGAAGAAAAGTCTGGACTTCCTAGAGGAATACAAGACCGAATCCACAAGACGGCAATACGAATCATCCTGGAGGAAATGGGTCTCCTTCGTCAAGACAAAAAATCCTAAAGAAATCACGATTGATTTCTGCATGTCCTTCTTTATTCACCTTCATGGACAGGGATTAGCAGCCAATACGATTTCAACCTGCAAATCGGCCTTGACCAGACCAATTCTATATGCTTTCCAAATTGATCTGTCCAGCGACATCTTCAACAAACTACCGAAAGCATGTGCTCGCCTACGCCCAGCACCCCCACCGAAACCGATCTCCTGGTCACTAGACAAGGTGCTCCATTTCGCCTCCAACTTGGATAATGATTCATGCCCTCTCAAGGATCTGACTCAGAAAGTTATATTTCTCTTTGCTCTTGCTTTGGGAGCTCGAGTCAGCGAAATAGTGGCATTATCAAGAGAAGACGGACACATCCTGTTTACCGATACAGGAGACGTTACCCTCTCCCCTGATCCGACGTTTCTCGCCAAAAATGAATTACCCACCAAAAGATGGGGCCCCTGGAGAATATGCCCCCTGAAGGAAGATGTCTCTCTATGCCCAGTAGAGAGCCTCAAGGTCTATCTTCGCAGAACTTCGAACTTTGGTGGAGGCCAACTCTTCAAAGGAGAAACATCGGGCAGCGACCTGTCACTGAAACAATTAAGAGCGAAAATCACCTACTTCATTCGCAGAGCGGATCCTGACAGTACACCCGCTGGTCATGATCCTAGGAAAGTTGCATCATCTCTGAATTTCTTTCAGAGTATGGACTTTGAAAGCCTTAAAAACTTCACAGGCTGGAAGTCCTCGCGCGTTTTCTTTAAACATTATGCGAAACAAGTGCACGAAGTCAAACATTTTGTGGTAGCCGCAGGTAGTGTTATGAAACCTGCACCTAACTCTGCGTAGAACAGTGAGTTACTTGGGACTCTAACTCTTTGGGTGCCTATGTTGACCCTCGAGCGATACATAGTGATGTCGAAAACACTTAGTGCTTTTATAACTGTTCTTATCCCAGGTGAAATGTCATAGTTGTCACACAAGTGCCGCATGCCCTGAGCATGATGTGTTTTTTAATCAAAGACTTGCGTTCCTCGAGAACGAGTGCCTACTAATAAACTTGAAATTCCTTTTCAGATTCAAGAGCAAGTCTTTATTACTATGTACATTATAATTACTGTAAATGAACTTTACTTATTGCTGTAATTTATTTAATTTCTGCATTTGTGAAATAAAATTTCTATTTTATTACCTGTGCATCTCAATCAGCTCCTACTTACTATGAAATACATGCCTGTCATAGTTTTATTATCCCCTTTTCCTTATGGTTATGGAGAAATTAAGATACTAACTCTTAATCTATATTCACTCTGATTATGTAATGTTCCAATACGAATACTTACTCTTCATACCCTGGAGATGAATCATCCTTCTCAACATACAGTGCCCAACCACCACTGGTCTGCTTTTCAGAATGTTCCTATACAAATACCAAACATTCAGCTTCATCTCCAAGTTCTTCAAGTTCTTCTATCAGGATGAATAGCCCTTCAATACCACTTTGACGTCGGCATGGCCCGTGGGAACTTCACTGCCAAGGGGGGCAGGATGCTTCTTCCCTACGGTTCTTTACCAAGATTACTATGTTAATTTGTCAATGCCTTGGCACTTACTATTAGGGGAAAATCTACCACGATACATTGATTCTCTGGTATTCTTCCATCAGGACGCCATGGCTTGAGCCCAAAAAACGGATTTTGAGCGAAGCGAAAAATCTATTTTTGGGTGAGATAGCCATGGCGTCCTGATGGACCCTCCCTGCTACTTCGTCCAGTTTTAGGTCCCACCCTGCTCTGCTGTATCATGGTGATGGGCAAGCAACTGGCTTCAGGATAAAGACGGACGTGACGTCATTTAAGCAATGGCGCCCATTTGTTTACGTCTCGAGTATCAGTAGTAGCCACGAATGAGATTAGCTATGGAACGGCTCCCAGCTATTCTCAGCCCTTACACACCGAAGCATTAACTCTGTTCGGGGTGTAGATAGCTATGTGGCGCGTTAATACATGCGTCCCCTGTTGATATACGATGTCTTAAAAGGGAAACCTTTAGGATACTCGCTCCAGAAGTTAGAATTCTGTGATAACCTGTGGTTAAATTCTCTGGGAATATCTTAGTAGTTATTTACCCAAGGAAGCTACCAAAAAGGAACCTTCCATCAGGACGCCATGGCTATCTCACCCAAAAATAGATTTTTCGCTTCGCTCAAAATCCGTTTATTGTACGGGGCAAGGTCCTTTAAAATTTCAAGGATTTTAGTATAGCGCTTCAAATATGAATCTACAGTTTCATATATATATATATATATATATATATATATATATATATATATATATATATATATATATATATATATATATATATATATATGAACATCATCATCAATATCAACAGACTTTAATCCAATCGAGACCGCAGACCGTCATGAGTGAAAGCAAACATAAGAGAAAAACGAATGAAAGGAAACATATTCCCACATTTACACCAAGACAGATATTAAAGGGTTGCAATGATTATCTTAAATTTCGTTCTTTGCTTCTTTTATCATTGTGATGGTGTGATGCAGAATACTACCACTTTTCCTCTATGGCCATGATTGCAATAGGCTTCACGTAATCTTATATCGTAATCTTTTTAGTAGGGGATGTTCGATATTGATGTATCAACTATAAGGACACGTCTTTTTTACGAATTCAACCTTATATTGTATATTTAAAACTAAAATATCTTCAGCAAACCCTTTCTTGAATGAAAATTTAATCACCATCATCAACAAAGTTCCAGTTTATCCCTTAATTAGTTGTATATGCATACAAAATTTTTACTTTTTCATATATCATTGGAATCTAGGCTCATTGCGAGTTTAGTATCTGGTGGCAAAGACTTACAAGTTTCTCAAACTGGAACTGTTTTTCTTAGAGGTGGCATCACTCTACCTACTTGTTCTCTCTAACCTTCAGACTCAGATGAATCGGAGTGTTGTGGTTCTTGGAAATCCACGAAGTATACGTCATCCTCTATGAATTTCTTCTTGGTTTGTTGCTGTGCATCTTCTTCCTCTACGATGGGCTTCTCGCCCTTCAGATGTATCTTAGAGGGGATGTAGAGAAGGTTCTGAAGTGGGTCGTTAGTTACTACGGGCTCGTAGTATCCTGTGCTGAAGTTGTACACGAGTTCGTCCGACACGGAGGTGAACTTCGTGCAGAGAGAGATCAATATCTCCGGCTCGTTGTCTTCTGGCTCTTCCTAGAAAATAGGAAGGGGTTACAAAAATCCACTTAAAAGGATCCATGGCTTACGAAGTGTCATGGTCTATACTAATTACGACCCGAAATGTTTATGCACAGTAAAACGTACAGATACTAATATAATGACCTAGATTAATGTTTAAAAGGAAAATACTATATGAAATTGAATTGTCGCTTTTCATTTTAAAATCAGATTTGCACTTTCAATAATACTGTAATAAAATTACACAGGCTTTTATCTATATACACACATATACACTGTATATATATATATATATATATATATATATATATATATATATATATATATATATATATATATATATATATATGTATGTATATATATATATATATATATATATATATATATATATATATATATATATATATATATATATATATATATATATATATAAACTGAGCCATTTCTTCCAACAGGGTGCAGTCCCAGAGACGAATAACACCGGATTGGATTAATAAATTTTGGTCTTAAAAGCCAGCGCTGGGGCCTGTGAGGCCATTCAGCAACCTAGTGCCTCTGGGTAAAATCCTAATTATAATAGCAAGAAAAAGTTAGAAAGTGGACAGCATGATGGAAGAAATGAAGCAAGAACGGAGATAGTGTAGAAGGATAGAAAACGAGTGCAATTAGAGGCCGGAGGAACGCTACAAAGATCCTTAATCAACACCTACAGAAAACAGCGTTAGGCACACTGTCTGCATTTAACCCCTAACTCTGTCACCTTCATATTCGTCCTTTAACGTGTTCCTTATTAAGACGTATTTCACACCAATTATTAAACCCTTTCAAGGACTTCCTCACCGCTTACCCCCTGAATTATACCCTTCACTAATCTATAGTTAGCCATTCTTTCCATATGTCCGAACCACAGCAACGCACAAAATCCATCCTTTCACACGTTTACTTTTTTACTGCGTCCTCACTCTATCAGTTTTTCCTACACAGCATATGCATGCAAACAGTTTATTTGGTGTTTATACTTTTGTTTATATATATATATATATATATATATATATATATATATATATATATATATATATATATATATATATATATATATATATATATATATATATATACACATATTATATATATATATATATATATATATATATATATATATATATATATATATATATATATAAACAAAGAAGATTTTAAGGGCTAGATCATCTACTCACCTCTTCTTCCTGGAGCATATTGAAACAAACCATTTGCATCGGTTGCTTCTCGGCGAATTTCTTCCAGAATTTGGAATCTTTTAGCTTGGTGTTCTTGGGTTTTTTTGGTTTACTCTTCTTTCCTAAAGCCGTCCGCATCCTAAAAAAGTGATGTATTATATATATATATATATATATATATATATATATATATATATATATATATATATATATATATATATATATATATATATATATAATGTGAGTGTGTGATTATCAATATAATGTAGTTGCTTTTGGAAGGCAGAAATTTCTCTGCCTCATCCATGTCTATTTCGATGCAAGCGTAGGTGTGGAGTTGTGTGCATAACGGAAAGTGTCAATAGAAACTAAAGTTGTGCATAAAAACTACAGTTATTCAACTATTTTGGCAATTCATACATTCCCTGACACGTCAGATACTGAATTACAAGAATGACAAAATACTGATCAGCCACTTCATGCGTTTTCTATAAAATCGAGTCATTTCATTCTAGGATGTTAACCTGTGACTCTAATGGTAGACAAACATTCTTTTCACGCTATTAATTATAGTAATCATGACGTATACAGTATGTTCACATAATCCCCATTTTAAAAGAATGATTTTAGTCCCTCGGGTGGTCCGAGATGATTTCCACCACTAAACCTCAAATGAGAATCTATAGTCGAATTCCAGTTTTGGAAGTGAGGTATAAATACATTAAATGCAGTATGTATACACCTTCATGTATATTAAAATTTTGGCTTAAAATCATTCGTAAAGTTTTATGCTTTTTCTACTATTCCCCCAATTCAAATTCTAGATTTCTTTCTTTAAATAGCTTATTTTGGTAATATTTTCGCTGATGAGAGAGATAAAGGCTAAAAACAATAAATATATCCTAGTCCTTAATTTCCTTTTTACCTCTAATCCTTCAAACTATTAATACAACACATTTTCGCCTTTTGGTTCATCAGTAGATTTTAGCAACATGCAATTATTATTATTATTATTACTATTATTATTATTATTATTATTATTATTATTATTATTATTATTATTATTGATAAAAATAATAATAATAATAATAATAATAATAATAATAATAACAATAATAATAATTATTATTATAATTATTATTATTATTATTATTATTATTATTATTATTATTGATAAAAATAATAATAATAATAATAATAATAATAATAATAATAATAATTGTAATTATTATTATTATTATTATTATTATTATTATTATTATTATTATTATTATTATTATTATTATTATTATTATTATTATTAGCCAAGGTCTAGTCCTGGATGGAAAAGCAGAATTCTACAACATATAAATTAGTCTAGTAAAGTAAGGAATTAGGGAAACGGTAAACGAACTATATATAAGTAATTAATAAACAAGTTTGAATGAACTACTACAGGCTGAATATGTAATTGTTTAGGAAACTTATGTAGGTAGTAGGTTGTCCAGGGCACCAGCCACCCGTTGAGAATCTACCGCTAGTGTGTTATTGGGTCCTTTGACTAGCCAGACAGTACTAGATTGGATCCTACTCTCTAGTTATGGCTCATTTTCCCTTGCCTACAAATACACTAAATAGTCTGGCCTATTCTTTCCACATTCTCCTCTGTCCTCTTACACCTATCAACACTGAGATTATCAAACAATTCTTCTTCGCTCAAGGGGTTAACAATTGCACTGTAATTGTTCAGTGGCTACTTTCCTCTTTAAAGTTTTATAAAGGCCACTCATGAATGACAGAGGCAATGGACAGTGACATTGCCCTATCAAGCAGGACAATATCCTAGAATCTTAGAGACTGACCATATATACATATGATCAGCGCCCAAGACCCCTCTCCACCAAAGCTAGGACCAAGGAGGGCCAGGCAATGGCTGCTAATGACTCAGCAGATAGACCAATAGGCTCCTCCAAACCCCACATCCTTAGCTCACAAGGATGGTGAGATTGCAGCGATCAAACAAACTAAAGAGTTTGAGAGGCAATAGAACCCCAGTCTGGCGTTCACCAGTCAGGGACGTTACCACATCGCCCACCACAACCCTTGGTAAGGGTAGAAGACACTCTTTAGCTACAGTAAGCAGCTCTTCTGGGAGAAGGACACTCCAAAACCAAACCATTGTTCTCTGGTCTTGGGTAGTGCCATAGACTCTGTACCATGGTCTTCCACTGTCTTGGGGTAGAGTTCTCTTGCTTGAGGGTACACATGGGCACACTATTCTATCATATTTCTCTTCCTCTTTTTTTATAGTTTATATATGAAAATTTATATTAATGTTATTACTGTTTTCAGAATATTCTATTAAAAATTGTTAATGAATTCTCTTGTATATTATTTATTTTCTTTCCTCATTGGGGTATTTTACCTGTTGGAGCCCTTGGACTTATAGCATCCTGCTTTTCCAGCTAGGTCTGTAGCTTAGCAAGTAATAATAATAATAATAATAATAATAATAATAATAATAATAATAATAATAATAATAATAATAATAATAATATGAAACCTTCACCATCAAAAACTTTGGAATCTAAAGAAAATTCGCCTTAACTTTTGTCTTTAAAGTCGACTTATGAAAGATACTGGGGTAAAATGATAACAAATCCTTATCGCTCCTGCCAACAAAGTTCAATCAATTTTAAAATATATCAAATTTAATAAGATCCTTGGCCAACATTTCATCAAAATCTGAGGAAATTATAAGTTTTGACCTTCCAATAACAGCAACCCTGATAAAAATAGATCAAGGTTTAAGAAAATTATAACACATAATATCCTACTCCAGAGGTATCAAGACAAAAACTAGAAATGGTATTATAAATACAAAATTGGTCTGAGACCTCAGAAAAAAAGGAGACCAAGTCAAAAATAATCAGGTTTGAGATACCCACAATGAAATAGTGACTGTGATATTGAAGAAACAAATGTATGAAGTAGTTTTTAAAAATTATTGTTTATGGACAAAATGATAAAGAACCACCAATAGTCCTACCTCATACGTTTTATGGAAATCAGAAAATTAAATATTGTCAGTTTATGTGAAATGTAATATACAGTATAATGCTTTCACCATCGAATTCTGAGATAGTATGATGCACCTTTTGTTTTCAAATTGACCTGTGACGTTAAGTGTATTTGATAAAATATTAACGAATAAATATATCTATGAACCAACAGCCACAACAACAATATTAACAATAATTAATAAAGACATAAGCGAATAAACAACAACAATAAAAATAATAATAATTATAATAATAATATGAAGGATTCATTAACAAAAGTGAAAGGTATTGACTAGGTTCTGGTATACAAATAAATGTCATAAAAGTACCTATGATTTCGGTCGTCATCGTAAACAATGGAATCTATTCTGGAATATTCGTGTCTTGCGTTACTGTATTTTACGTTACTAAATCAATAAATTATCTCTTTCACCTTTTGAATTCACCATCACATGTATTACTCTTATCCCGACACATAGTTATGAAGTTCCATAGTCAAGTAAAAAATGTTTATTATTACATTATAGAAAACTTAAATCGAAATGCTTCAAGATTACTTTTCGTCATTAAACAATTATCTTTTGTCATCTGCTACAAAACTTGTACAATAAACACTATCGACGATTCTGAAAAAAAAAAAATCCCTGTGTAACTTACATCGTGAATCTCTTAATTTCAGTGAGTTAACATGAAGAATGATGAGTTGCTAGAACTAAATAGAGAGAGAGAGAGAGAGAGAGAGAGAGAGAGAGAGAGAGAGAGAGAGAGAGAGAGAGAGAGAGAGAGAGAGAGAGAGAGAGAGAGAGAGAGAGAGAGAGAGAGAGCCTTAGTCTTACTTTTTCAGAATTTTCAATTTCCTGTTGTGCATGGCAGGTCTAGCTCTCGTGTCCACCAGTCGGGGCCTTCCTTTCGTGTTGGCCACATCCTTTCCAAGTATTCTCGACAACTTGACAATCATCCTCAAACGCTGCAGCATCGGCGATGAAGAATTGCTGAAGAAGAAGAAGAAGAAGAAAAAAAAAGTCAGGAAAAGTTAACAGGATTATTTTGGTAACGAATTCCCTAAATAGTTGGCAGAATGCGGGATCAAAACTGATTCATAATTCCGTTCACTAAACTCCCATTTAATTGCTCGCAAAAAAGAAAAAAAAGTATTGGCCAAATGTATACTTTAAGTTGGCTCAGTATCAAGAGTTCCATGAGTGTAGCTGTCATGTCCAAAAGGTTGAAATATAATTGATTCGTTCTTAAAACTCCAACTATTTGCACTGTACTTTACATTGTGCAGGTGGCAGTACCTACTCTGGTCACACACACACACACACACACACACACACACACACATATATATATATATATATATATATATATATATATATATACATACATATATATATGTATATATATGCATATATACATATATACATATATATATATATATATATATATATATATATATATATATATATATATATATATCTATCTATCTATCTATCTATCTATATATATATATATATATATATATATATATATATATATATATATATATAATATATATATATATATATAATATGCATGTGTGTTTATACACACATATGTAGCCTATGTCTGTATATGGTAATCGATAGCTACTCTGCTATAATAAAAAATGTCAGACGAATATAAGTAAGAGTAAGAACGAGAGCGATGCCAGGGATAGCCATTTCATATTTGCTCAACTTATAATATAAAAATAATTAAATTAATTGAAGGCTTTAAAAAATTACATTGTGCTATAATACACATGAAAAAAGTCATCGACTCTAATTGTAGAAAAAGGTTTCAATAGTAACATAAAAATTCAATATTTTATTTTTTATCTACTAAAAAGAAATAATACCAACCATGTGTCCTGGAACATTATTTGTATATAGCATCTCACGTAGGCAAAGAATTCAAAATTTTATGTTTGAACTTTGTGTACATTCCGTTCATCCTTGCATAAGGTAGTAGGTTGGACAGGGCACCAGCCACCCGTTGAGATACTACCGATAGAGAGTTATGTGGTCCTTTGACTGGCCAGACAGTACTGCATTGGATCCTTCTCTCTAGTTACGGTTCACTTTCCCTTTGCCTACACATACACCGAATAATCTGGCCTATTTTTTACAGATTCTCCTCTGTCCTCATTCACCTGATCTTCTAGGAGAAGGACACTCCAAAATCAAACCATTGTTCTCTAGTCTTGGGTAGTGCCATAGCCTCTGTAACATGGTCTTCCACTGTCTTGGGTTAGAATTCTCTTGCTTGAGGGTACACTCGGGTACACTATTCTATCTCGTTTCTCTTCCTCTTGTTTTGTTAAAGTTTTCATAATTTATATAGGAAATACTTATTTAAATGTCATTGTTCTTAAAATATATTATATTTCCTTGTTTCCTTTCCTCACTGGGCTATTTTCCCTGTTGGGGCCACTGGGCTTATAGCATCTTGCTTTTCTAACTAGGGTTGTAGCTTAGCATTTAATAATAATAATAATAATAATAATAATAATAATAATAATAATAATAATAATAATAATAATAATAAAGGATGGGAAATCTCTTACTACGTTCCAGGACATTAGAACAATAGTTAGATTTACATTTGAAGTTCAATATACTAAGTCATTCCATTAAATATGTGGTGCCAACATGTTTCATCAAAATGGATTTATGAATATACTGTATAAATAATTGAATAAATAAATATATATAATATATATATATATATAAATTATTTCTTTTATGTAGAATTTTATAGCCTAGTATGAGTATTGATGAGCAGATATCGTTAAATGAAGTCTTTCAGAGCTTCGAGATTGAATCTATGAAAACTGGCGGAGTTACCCTTTTTACTTTTCATGCATTCCCTGATAATCGTTTGTAATGGCCGACTTAAGCAAAAAATCTATTAAAAGCCACAAAAACGCGCGCCAGAGAGAGAGAGAGAGAGAGAGAGAGAGAGAGAGAGAGAGAGAGAGAGAGAGAGAGAGAGGGGGGGGGGGCAATCCCATGGTATGAGTCCGAAAGTCTCGAGTCTAAATAATTCTATTCAATTCTATTTTCAATTGATTTTCCTCTTTTTGTGAAAAAAAAAAAAAATCAAATTCCATTTCATGATTTAAATTCCATCTTGCACAAAATCACGCTGGGTGGATGCCATGTTAACTCTGTTTCCTGAACATCATTTGTCAAACGGAGTAGTTTCCAAATAAGGATTTCAGTCAATCCAGCGTTCGTGTTGCTCCATTATCTTTGCATGACACAAGGTATAAATGGGCCTTCCTTTTAACTACTGACCTGGAGATGGTACCGAACCATAGAAATTCATTCACACACGATATACTGTATGTTCGTAATGTATATTCATATATAAGAAAAGCCGTGTCCCAAACGCTCGCACACACACACACTATATATATATTATACATATATATATATATATATATATATATATATATAATATATATATATATATATATATATATATATATACATACATACATATATATTATATATATATATATATATATATATATATATATATATATATATATAACAAAACGTATACATTGATTCAACTTCAATGAGAGAGAGAGAGAGAGAGAGAGAGAGAGAGAGAGAGAGAGAGAGAGAGACGCCTTGTTTCTTGACCTAGGTCATGCATAACGTTTGACACGTAACAGGAATCGCCGACGATTTCTCAGAAATCAAATATCTTCGAAACGACATCGTTTGATCTGCAATCGGTCGTTTGAAATTGGCCATATATCCTTTAATGTTGCCTCTCCCTTTGAGATAATGTAAAGACACACCGCCATGAAGTCAGGCTATCTTACGTTATCATTCAACTTTTAATTCTGATTCACCTTTCTGCAGATTCGAAATTTACCTCGAGATATTAGACAGTTAACAAAGAAGATTATAAGTATCCTTTAACTGACTTTCTTAAAGATTTTTTTTAATTGCAGTGTACACTAAACTTTATTTGTAAATAATTTTCACCAGAGATAGTAATATAAAGAAAAAAAATCTGTAACTTTAAAAGTCAATGAGCAAAATTGATAGTTTTTTCAAATATTTACCGTTCGATCGAGGAGGGGAGATGAAAAGAGACTGAACAAAATACGTGTCCATACGGTACAAATTTGTACCTGAAAATACTGTGTAACTGTCAATGGCCCCGAGGAAAATATGTTTACCCGCCGTGGTGTGTACAGTGGTTACAGCCAGGGCTGTTCTAGACTGTAGCTGAATAGTTGACTTTTCTTGATTTCTATGACAATGCACGCACACATATACATGTAAACTTCAAATTATGCATACAACCACACTCTCCCTCACAAACAAACAAACACACACACACACACACACACACACACATATATATATATATATATATATATATATAATATATATATATATATATATATATATATATATATATATATATATATATATATGCACACATAGAGTAGTAGTTCAGCCAAGGCACCAGCGCCCCATTGAAATATTACCGCTGAAAAATTATTGTGTCCAATGACTCAGAAGAAAGTACTACTTTGGCCCATTGTTTCCACATTCTCCTCTGTACTCATATACCTGACAATTATTCTTCGCTCAAGGGGTTAACTACTGCACTGTAATTGTTTAATGGCTACTTTCCACTAGGTAAGGGTAGGATAGACTCTTTAGCTATGGTAAACACCTCTTCTAGAAGGACACTCCAAAATCAAACCAGTTCCTTTTCTGTACCATGGCTTTTTAACTGACCTGGGTTAGATCTCTCTTGCTTGAGGGTACGCTTAAGTAAACTATTCTATTCGTTTTAAAGGTTTAAAGGCCACTCATAAATGGCAGGGGCAAGGGACAGTAACATTGCTCTATCGAGTAAGACAATGCCCTAGAGACTGACCATATACACATATGATCAGCGCCCAACCCCCCTCTCCACCAAAGTTAGGACAAGGAGGGCCAGGCAATGGCTGCTGATGACTCGGCAGATAGACCAATAGGCTCCCCCAAACACCCCCCCCCCCTTCCCATCCTTAGCTCACAAGGATGGTGAGATTCCAGCGACCTAAGAAACTAACGAGTATGAGCGTGACTCGAACCTTGGTCTGGCGTTCACCAGTCTGGGCTGTTTAGAAAGTTGGAGCCCTTGGGCTTATAACAACCTACTTTTCTAACTATGGTTGTATCTTAACTAGTAATATATATATATATATATATATATATATATATATATATTTATATATAATATATATATATTATATATATATATATATATATATATATATATATATATATATATATATATATATATATATATATATATATATATATATAGTGAGGATACCTTAACGTGGTGAAAGGATTTGCATTTAGACATGATCAGCAAAACTGTACTAATCAGTGCCACCCACAAGCTGATTTGCTAGGAGTGATCAAACGAAAATCTCCCATCATCACTAATCCACACGTAATTTCTGTTTCGAACGGCTCTGATACCGATTCGTACCGGAAATGGGTTGTTTTAAACCCCAAACCTGAAAAAATAAGTCGAAGCCTTCGGTTATTTCAATGCTGTTTGCTGAAAACGTCAATTACCCTTCGCCCGGTTCGATCACCGAGTGCGCTGCAAGCGTTACTTAATGATAAAAGCAATAAATCATAGTATTAATTATCTTTTCATCTTTCTATTCAGACTTAACTTTTCCTTCAAATTGCAAATCCGAGCGTTGAACGACTTCAGAACTTTCAGACTCAAATCCATAAATCAAATCAAGTACAGTAGTTTATTATTATCATTACTATTATAATCATCGTCATTATTATTATTATTATTATTATTATTATTATTATTATTATTATTATTATTATTATTATCATTATTATTATTATTATTATTATTATATTATGATGATGATGATGATGATGATGGATTTATTGAAACGAAAGATGAGTTTTTTCGCGAGTCCTAAACGGCTTCGGAAGAAAATCTTCACGCATCTCCGAATGGCTTCAGAAGAAATGGCCATAGACTTATCATGGAGTTCTGAATGACCCTGCAACAGAATTTCTGAACGGCTTCGGAAGAAAATTTTCCCGGATTTCCAAATCCCTTCAGAAGAAACAGCCGTAGACTTAACATGGAGTTCTGAATGACTCCAGAACAGATTGTTCCTGGAGCTCCCTGAACGGCACCTGAAGAAAATTTTCCGGGATCTTCAAAAGACTTCAGAAGACATAGCCGTAGGACTTAGCATAGGGTTCTGAATGACTCCAGAACAGAATCTTCCCGGAGCAGTTCTGAACGTCTCCGCCCCGAGATTCAAATGACTTCTGAAGACCTGGTCTCCTTTTTTTTTTTTTTTTTTTTCAAAATAAGCATGAAACGCAGTAAACATTGTTAATGGCTATTTTTGGAACGGAGAGCTGACCGTGAGAATTGTGTATTACAACTACAGGATCGACAGGAGGCTCTCCGGACCACCTTCATCTACAGCTGGTTTTGGTGGGTTGCTGCAGATGTTGTCGAGCTTTGAAGAACATAATGCACGCGCCTTGAATGATCCTTTGCTTAGGCCTTTTGCAACGATGTCCTTTAATAGGAGACTATTGGAAATAAGGAAATACGGACGGAGACAAAATGGTTCAACTAAACGGTGAGCGACGTGTGTTCTTCAACAGGATAGTCCCAAAATTCAACATTGAAGAAAGGACATATCCAGATCGTATTGGTAAATATATTGTGTTGCTCGTCGTTTACTTTACCGTGATGACGTACGCGGAGAAAATCTATTGCATTCATGTCTCTACCCATCGCCCCGATGGACAAAGACATGGATGTCATCGATTTCTCTGAGGAATCTGACGAAACTGACGACACACAGCACTGAAATCTCTATTTAAATCTAGAAGGAAACTGACGAACTAAGAAAAAATACGATGAAATCTCGAAGGAAATTGACGAAACTAAGGAAAGTGGAAGATGAAATATCAAAGGAAACCGAAAAACGAAAGATCTTAAAAAACTAGAACAGACAGAAGAAAACAGCAACGAGAGCCTTTAAACGAACACGCAAAATAGCCTTTAATGCTAGAGGTAAATCACCTTGAAATAGCGGTAAAAAAGACCCTAATGCGAGAAATAAGGCACCTCAAAATAGAAGTAAAAAACCCTTAATGCTAGAAATAAGGCATAAAAAATAGAGGTAAAAAAGCCCCTAATGCTATAAATAAGGCACCTAAAAATAGAGGTCAAAGAGCCTCTAATGCTATAAGTAAAGCACCTCAAAATCGAGGTCAAAAAGCCCCTAATGCTTTATATAAGGCTCTTAAAATAGAGGTCAAAAGCCCCCTAATGCTATAAATAAGACTCTTAAAAATAGAGGTCAAAAGACCCTAATGCTATAAATAAGGCACCTAAAAAGAGAGGTCAAAAAGCCTTTAATGCAACATGTATTGAACCTCATAATCGAGGTCAATAAGCCCCTAATGCTATAAATAAGACTCCTAAAAATAGAGGTCAAAAGCCCCCTAATGCTATAAATAAGGCACCTAAAAAGAGAGGTCTAAGAGCCTTTAATGCAACAAGTATTGAACCTCAAAATCGAGGTCAATAAGCCCCTAATGCTATAAATAAGGCACCTAAAAACAGAGGTCAAAGAGTCACAAATGCTAAAAGAAATGCACCTCAAAATCGAGGTAAAAAAGCCCCTAATGCTATAAATAAGGCACCTAAAAATAGAGGTCAAAGAGCCTCTAATGCTAGAAGTAATGCACCTCAAATCGAGGTCAAAAGAGACCCTAGCGCTATATATGAGGCACCTAAAAATAAAAGTAAAATAGCCCCTACTGCTATAAATAAGACTCCTAAAAATAGAGGTTAAAGAGCCTCTAATATTAGAAGTAATGCACCTAAAAATCGAGGTCAATAAGCCCTTAATGCTATACATAAGGCACCTAAAAATAGAGGTAAAATAGAGATAAAAATAGAGCCTCTAATGCTTAGAAGTAATGCACTTCAAAATCAAGGTCAAAAAGCCCCTAGTGCTAGAGATAAGGCGCCTAAAAATAGAGGTAAAAAGGCCCCTAATGCTAGAGATAAGACACCTCAAAATAGAGGTAAAAAAGCCCCTAGTGCTAGAGATAAGGCATCTATAAATAGAGGTCAAAAGGCCCCTAATGCTAGAGATAAGGCACCTCAAAACAGAGGTCAAAAAGCCCCTAATGCTAGAGATAAGGCACCTAAAAATATAGAGGTCATAAAGCTAAAGTTAAAGCACCTTAAATGGAGGTAAAAAAGCCCCTAATGCTAGAGATAAGGCACCTCAAAATCGAGGTCAAAGAACCTCAAATGCTAGAAGTAAGGCACCTCAAAATAAGAGGTCAAAAAACCCCTGATGCTAGAGGTAAGGAACCTCAAAATGTGGGCCAAAGAGGTGCTACAATTAAATACAGCATATAATATAAGAATTCTTTATGAGTGAAATGACCCCCGCTTCGCCCAGGTGAGTGGTGAACTAAACAGCCAGCATACCTCTTTCTCACCATGCAGGCTCCTGCTACTTAACACCCGTCAGTAAGTCACAGACCTTTCATATATAGCCATCCATGTCTGGACTCCGATAGATCGGACACAAATAGGGTTGTAACCTGGCAAGTGGAAATATATATATATATAATATATATATATTCTTTTAAGAAATACAATCGTTTTCGAGAATAGTTATCGAAAAATATAATCACACTGATATATTTGAATTCCTTATTACATTTCTATATGGAACATCCTTAAATATTGTGGGAATGACTATTCCAATTAATATACGTGGGAACGATATGTCCATTCTAGCATCTGCTCTCTCTCTCTCTCTCTCTCTCCTCTCTCTCTCTCTCTCTCTCTCTCTCTCTCTCTCTCTCTCTCTCTCTCTCTCTCTCTCTCTCTCTCTAGAATAAGTTACATAAGATCATAAGAACTCTCCAAATGCTTAAACTAAATCGCTCTACCAAAGAGCAAATGGAGTCTCTGCGAATGGACTAAAAAGTATTTGAGACATCCAAAATCCTTGTAACACACACGCTCTCTCTCTCTCTCTCTCTCTCTCTCTCTCTCTCTCTCTCTCTCTCTCTCATCTCTCTCTCTCTCTCTCTCTCTCTCTCTCCAATATTTGATATTATTTGGATGTTCTCAAGGATCACACAAGACCGCTAACTACTTTGCAAGTTGGTGTTGGAATTGTATTTCTTTCGGGGGAAGATCCCAGGTTCCAAAGATGTTCAATGACCACCTAAAAACAATGTTAGAACAATATATGCCCGTTTTCATCGCGAGTTGAAATCATTGATATTAAATGTTATCAATAGGGGGATTATCATCATCATCATCACTCATAAATGTTAATAAGCAAACCTCGTCAAGCCATACATTAAGATCACCCAATTGCCACCTCTCCCCCATAATCTTTAACCTCCACCTGGTTATATCCTTATTTTTCCTCCAAGTATCCCTCTACCCCCCATCCCCAATGTTTGAGTTTTAAAAGGTCTCACAGTTATGATAAGATCCTTCTGGTGGAAGTCTTTTAGTAAATGAAAAACAAAAATACTAAAATGACAATATTTCATACAGTTTGCTTTCCAGGTGTTTTAAAATTATATCAAAACTATAGATAACGAGGTAAATATGCCAAAGACTGAAAAATTATCGAGAGTGATGGATTTCTTGAAGAGCTTACCGGGGGAACGCTTTTAAGGTGTTAGATATCAGGACATGAAACGACAAATAAAGTCGTAAAAATACGAATACTCAATGCTAAGGAAATATTTCCTTTTGCATTGGGAAGGGTGAAGCCACCTAGACTCGGACCTTTGAGCATCGAGCAATCGTCACCAGGAAGGGAATTCGCTTGGAAGTGAGTGACTTGCCCAGATAATTTGATTGATTGATTAGGAGTTTTTTTTTTGTCATCCTCACATCTAAGGTTATTGACGCTGAACCAGATAATTTGAGTAAGCAATGTGTTGATAATTTAATATTTTATACCCTACATCCTATATACCACATCATCGCTATAATAATGCACCAATGAACTTTCATTACATGTCATTTCACATATTTCATTGTCACCAGTCACTTCTAAAACAATATAGATTATGTTAAGTGATGATGCATTTTAAATCTCCAACCTTAAAATAATATAATTGATATAGCAAATAATACTATTTCCTCTAAGAGGGCCGGAGCCAAGTAGCCTGTGACAAAAGCTGACCCCAACCACACCGAGCTACGTGGCTCATGACCGAAATCAACAACTAAACCTTTAAACCTCATTACCTTCGAAATTTTGAACAAAGGCCACTTATTAATGATTGGTGACTCAATAGGTGCTTTTTGAAACGATACATTATTAGCCCCTACATATAATACGTGTAAGAGAGAGAGAGAGAGAGAGAGAGAGAGAGAGAGAGAGAGAGAGAGAGAGAGAGAGAGAGAGAGAGAGAGAGGAATTGCTTAAGAAAATGCAAACGAGGGATATTTCCGTGTTACGAATATTAATATCTATAGTCAGTTCACATATTATTCAAGAAAATCTTATATAAAAATAGGATAGGAAAATTCAAATAAAAAGTTATGATAAAATCTTTTGATGAATTAGTTTCGAAATAATATTAGATTAAATTTCTTAAAAGAATAAAAAAGTTATCTCTTCATCGCTTTTCTTTGAGTGATAACGGTAATTTCCCTCCTCACATTCGAAACATCCTAACAATGTCTAGGTTGTTTAACGTCGGCCACCTTTCAGGGCAAGAGGGGCATGATCTCTCCAAGTCAGGTCTGGGCAGGCGACGCCGGTTTTGTTGATGGGTGTACATATATTCATTAACAATCCTTAGGGGTTCGTTCATAACCTTATTTTTTGACTGCATTTTCACTGTACATTATCTTAGTTTTACTCATATTCATTTTCAATCTGCTTTCTCTATTCAAATTTTCTATCATTTTTTTCCGATTCCTCCCATGATTCACTATATAGAACTATATCATCTGCAAATCTTAAGATATATATATATATACATATACATACATACATACATACATACATACATACATACATACATATATATATATATATATATATATATATATATATATATATATATATATATATATATATATATATATATATATATATAAATTATATATATATATGTGTGTATATATGTGTGTGTGTGTGTGTGTGATTACGTGTTTAGTGAATCATGAAAGGAATTACAAAAGATTAAAGAAGATTTGAATAGAAAAACACCGAAATGTAAGATTGAAAATGAATATGTATATTGTTCAATGAAAACATAAAAGAGTTATGAACGAACCACTGGAGATTGTTTATGAATATCCGTACTTACAACAGACAGTAACTGTTTCCCCAGGAAATGAGACCGAAATTAGAAGGATAAACATTGGATGAAGAGCATTTTTCTAAAAATAAAAGTATTTAATCAGATGGTCCTACCAGTACTAACTTACGCGTCAGAAACTTGGAGCCTCAATAAAGCCTTAGAACATAAGCTAGTTACAACTCAAAGAGTTATGGAAAGAATAATGATGGAATAACACCAAGAGACAGAAGAAGAGCAACACTGATACGAGAGCAAACTAAAGCATAGGATATTCTAACAACATGCAAGAAAAAGAAATGGACATTGGCAGGACATATTATGAGAATGACTGACAATAAATGGACATTAAGAATAATAGAAAGGGTCCCATCTTTGTAAAAGGGCAGAGGAAGGAAGAGAATACGATGCATTGACGAACTATGAAGTTTAGCGGGTGTGGATTGGCACAGAAAGACCAAGTGGAAGGACATGTCTGAGGTCTTCCTTCTGCAGTTGATATATATATATATATATATATATATATATATATATATATATATATATATATATATATATATATATATATATATATGTGTGTGTGTGTGTGTATGTATATATATATATATATATATATATATATATATATATATATATATATATATATATATATATATATATATATCACGTACAATTAATACAATTTCCTAAAAATCTAATTTGTTTTTAAAACGTTGAGTTACCTCGATGATCATTTATACACAAAAAATAAAAGAAATCTTCTTTGAAAAATAATATTGATGCAACTTCTGTTCTAAGAAAACAATTTGGATGATTCAGCATTGCAAAAGTCTCGTATTATCAGAATTGCCTCAATTCTTTTTTCTAAGAACTCATATCGGCTATTCCAGAAAGACTGGGAATAAATTGCAGTTTATTTAATCCAGCTTTACGGAATTAGAACTACTTTGTTTTCTAATATTAAATGTCCAATTGCCAAAGAAATTTGAATGATTTGGATAAGTTCATATAATAAAAAAATTCGATCGAGCATATATTTAATTCTAAAGTCATCATCAACATGAGTTACAAAAATAAAAATATACACACAACAGTCAATCATATAGATTGTCAGGGAACAGAAAAATGTGATCTAACTTTAAGCTTATGAAACATGTTCACGTGTTCCTTATACAAGTATTAGAATTGAATTCATTCCAATATAGGTAAAGGAGAGAGAGAGAGAGAGAGAGAGAGAGAGAGAGAGAGAGAGAGAGGAGAGAGAGAGAGAGAGAGAGAGAGAGAGAGAGAGTCTTGAAACTATGGCAACGGTATGATAAACCGATTCCGACAAGGTCTTTGTTTACTTCCTGACTGGCAATGTTAACGTAATAAAAGGCAAACTACTAATTACAGGAGATAAAACACGAAAAATAACAAACAACAATTTACGTCTTTCGTAAACTTTGGGCAAACAACTTGACAAGCAAAATTCGCTTTAAATTTGCAGGTGCTTCGAAATTCTGACAACAGTAAAACCAAGAAAAATACAAGGTTACTTTCAATTAATTATATGAGTTACATCCAATCGAAAGAGTGACTTGGCAACAGATATATACATTTCATTGTAAAATACAAGTGTTATTTACTAACTGATGGATATACACATTAATCTTTCTAAAAAAGGAACTTAGATCGGTTGCATTTCTTCAAAAAGTTGGAGAAAAATACACAAGGGAACTTAAGCCATCCGACGAGCTGTCTCTTGTCCAAGCTTAAAATAAAAAGGCTAAACAGGTCTCCATAACACCAAGCCAAGCCACATAATCCAAACTAAATACATTTATTCAAAAGCTATATAGTAGATGAAAGCTAAAATTTCGAATTCAGCATTCGCCATAATGCCAATGAATAACTATTATTTGTCCATTGAAAAATTCTTAATAATACTAGAGGGAAACCATTTCAGAAACACCCATCTGTCTAGTTTTTTTTAAGCAAAGGCCTCATGAATCAATAGGTCAAAATCAATAATGAAGTAAAGGCTAATCATATCATAATCCCAATCAGAATCCATTGATTTCTGTAAGGTAATGGTATATTGGTAATAGGTTTAATTCTTATTATTTTAGTCACGTGGTCTGGCACTCGTGACGGAGAGGTCATCAAGTGGCTACATGCAACCGGTTGAAAATCCTGCTGTTGCACTATGAGGTAAAAATAAAATGAGGTTGGAAAGCAAGATGGAAGAAAATAAGCTGGAAAGGATATAACAGAGGTTTTAAACGGTAACGGTAAATGAAAACAGTTTATAAAATCCCCAACTCCTTAAAAACCAAGAAGTAAACTGGGGAACAGATGCCAAGTCTCGATATATATTCAGACTTTTTTTCATGAAGGTATAAGTAACCCTCCCACATTTAGTTGGGCAGTTACTTTACCATTAACACCAAACTTACGGGCTTAACAATTGGCATTCTTAACAATATACAAAGGAAAATACCATTTGGATCTATAATTATATCAGCGTCAACGTTAAATCAAGTTTTGAATAGAGAAATCACTCAAAATCCAAGTAAGGTCTGCTTGAGCTTTTAACTTCAACTATAAATTGCTGAAGTATGATATATCAGAAACAGCCAACTCTTTAAATCATTAAAAATTTGCCGCATAACAAGAATGATATCTTTTTGGTAAACGAATCACACATGTAATAACACCAGAAGAATTCATTAATACTATGTCCAAGCAATTAACAGACATGTGCGTCTTCTTTTGATCTAACTAGCCCCACTGTATAGCAGGGACGGCCGCTCGAGTCAACTTTCTCCATTTATTTCTATTCTTTTATATTTATACTCCCCATAATTATCTCCCTTTTCACCAAGCTTCTTTCACTCTCTGTCTCACTGCTTTTTTTTTTTCAGTTCCGCCCTCCTCACTTGAATCAGCTCAAAACCATATTAAAGAATAAAGTCAAACGCTCTGAAGTCTGAAGTCATGGCAATTACTAAGAAACTTAGAATACAACCACACTCAAGGGAAAAGCCTTTCTAACATCTCCCAATATCTCAGTCGATAACAGTATCCAAAATAGAATCATGCTAGGCTAAAAAGGCTTCCATAGACAATATCACCATATCTGATATCAAGAGCAACCTCCTGACCATTAGAGAAATATAAAAAACAATTACGATTAATTGCATTAATGTATATAATGTGAAAAATGGCTTGGTATTACTTTAATAAAAGGTATTTTTATAGTTAATGCACAAGTGCCCAAGCATAAGAAAGTGTACGCATTAACAAAACTAAATTTCACCAGAAAAAGTTTCAAGTTTGAAAACTTCACAACACCGTAGAAAATGTTATTTTAAACTTTAAGCGGTTATAAACAAATCAATATAAAGATAAATTAATATAAACTAAGCAAACCATCCCTTTCAAGTCTTGGGTAGTGTAAAAAATCGGTACAATGGTCTTCCATTGTCTTGGGGTAAGTTCTTTTGCTTGATGGTACACTCAATTACACTATTCTATCTGTTTCCTTGTTTCCTTTCATCATTGGGCTATTTTTCCTGTCAAAGCCCTAGGGTTTATAGCATTCTGTTTTTCTAACTGGGATTGTAGCTTAGCTAGTAATTATAATAATATATCAGTAACTGCAAGAGACTAGTAAGTATCAAGTAGTAGGATCTCGCTGTTCATGTTTTGGGGGTTGCTCGTTTTTGAATGAAGAATTATTATCATCTGATGTTAGTAAATAATGGCTCTTTGTGATTAGTCATATCTAGCAACTATTAGTACAACAATTATCAGCTACGCAAGTAAATTTTCCATAAAAATAATGATGTTTGTGGTTATAATCATTAATATGAAAGAAGGTTTTTGTTGATGGCATATGATGATATTGTAATACTAGGGCGCTCTTGTTTATTACAAGTGGATGTTTTGATGCGTCGTTCCATGTACGAAAAGATTATTTTCGAGAATATTTTGCGAAATTCCATTTTCCTTGTTATGTGCCACATACCTTATAAAATGCAAACTAATAACAAAAACAAAGGGCATAAATAAGTTACTGATAGTAAATTATACAAAGTTTGAATCATACGGCATAAACTTGAAAGGTTTATTTAATACCCTTACTGTCTTTTGGCAAATCTTTAAGTGTATCTGATTTCATGTAAATTTATGCTTTTTATGCTTTAGGTTTTTACCAATGACATTGAGATTTTTACAGGAAACCCAAGCCATGAAGAGATTTCCAATTTTTGC
>NC_090732.1:138034980-138044980 GCF_036898095.1 Palaemon carinicauda | reverse complement strand
CCAATCATAATAAATAAGTAAGGGTTTACAAATGTAATCTGGCGATCTAACACCTTAGAATTTGTAGAAAAACTTTCATAAAAAAACTCAAACCCATGATTGGAAAGCTATAAAATAAACGGTATGGCACAGCCCAGGGGTTGAAAACATTAGTTATTTGGTCCCCACTCAAGTCAAGATATGGCAACTGCAAGAAGAGTGAAACAACATACAATAGCAGTCATAAACAGCAAAAGATAAACCCAAATATATTAAATAAAATGAAACTCAAGGAGGGAACTTGAACACTTCTAAATACTCCCATGCATTAATAATTTGGATAGAATTCTTTCAAGCTGATTATTATTATTATTATTATTATTATTATTATTATTATTATTATTATTATTATTATTATTATTATTAGCCAAGCTACAGCCCTAGTTGGAAAAGCAAGATGCTATAAGCCCGAGGGCTCCAACGAGGAAAAATAGCCCAGTGAGGAAAGGAAATAAGGAAATAAATAAATGATGGGAATAAATCAACAATAAATCATTCTAAAAACAGTAACAACGTCAAAACAGATATGTCCTATATAAACTATTAACAACGTCAAAAACAGATATGTCATATATAAACTATAAAAAGACTCGTGTCAGCGTGGTCAACATAAAAACATTTTTGGAAACATTCTCTAAACCATTCTTTTATTGCTATCATTATTAATACTTCTGCTAACAATTTAAGGAAATAATGTTTTTTTCTAAATTTTTGCTGGTCTCTCGTGCCAACAGAATCTAGCGATAACGGAGACAAATTTTGTTGAAATATGATGGACACAGTCCTTGGGTACTTACCTCTAATATATACATTTCCAAAATGAAAAATTACTCCAATGAACAAAGTTTGACGGACGGTATATTATACAGTACTTACGGATCCCGACGGCTAACAGGCTCAAGTGGCTAAAATGGGTTCTATCTCTCTCTTATTACCACGTCCCGCCAAAGGGGTATTGTTTTTGGTAGATATCTTTGTCTGTGTGTGTTTGTCTGTTTGTTGTTTCTTCGTTAGCAACTTTACGGAAAAAAAACTAAAAGACGATTTACTTGACACCTTATCCGATTTACTTGAAAGTAAGAACGGAATCTTCATTTTCCGGTGCAAAATTATAATACTATATATCAAAATAGTGAAGAAGCAGTCTTGAAGATTAGTTCAAGGGGGTAAAATTTCCCAGGTCACCGAATTTCAGAAGACAATTAGTCTTAAACGAGTAGGGATAAACACTCGGTTAATATTATTATATGGGCTTTGAAATGACATCATGACCTTTGAATTTCTCTGACATTGAAAGATCAAATTCAACACCACCTGATTTCAGCAAGATCAGATTCCCACGTTTAATTCACGTGCAACGGGTGGGGGTTTGCGTGTCAAACTATTTCAAACGGCCACAAATTATTCGTATGAGTAGATACATTCAAGAAGAAACGGTTATTAAAAAAAATCTTACTTAACTATGCTTCAAAATAAAGTTTAGTAAACGAAAGTCTAATAGGCAACTAAATAAAAATTAATCGTTGCCTTTAACTTGCAAATATTGTTCGAATAGAAAAAAAAAAAAAAACTGAAAGAAACCATTGTCAAAATTCAATGTTCATCAAGTCAAGAAAATCGCCATCCATTTTGCAGACATTCATCGTCTATGAGATTACTAACACATTTTCTTTCTAGACTGGAATATTAGATATCAGAAGGATAAAGATAAAACTGCTGAATAATCAGAGAAGGTGACTTAACAAGGTTACGCACACTAACCCCATTTTGGGTTAACTATCGACCTTAAATAATTTTGTAGTTTAAAAAAAAAATCTGACCCAGGGTTATTCCGGTGGAAAATACTGATATATAAATACTGATATATATATATATATATATATATATATATATATATATATATATATATATATATATATATATATATATATACATATATATATATATATATATATATATATATATATATATATATATATATATATATATAGATATATATACGTAAAAGAGTATATAAGGCATAAGAAAAAAAAATCAGGCTATATATCAGTTTAGTGTGATTGGTGTTACTGTATGGACACGAGTCGTGGTATGTCAATGAAACAATATCCACCAGATTTTGTAGATTTGAGAACAAAGCCCTCAGAAGAACAGTGGGAGTTAAATGGCAGGACAGGATTAGGAATGATACTAAAAGAGATATCACTCAAGTGCCATATGTGGATGAGATCATGGCGAGGGGAAGATGGAGATGGTTTGGGCATGCTCTTCGCACTCCCCAAAAGAGGTTAGTTCACCAAATTTTCAACTGGGTTCCATAAGGCACTAGAAGAGTTAGAAGACCCAGGACTACATGGGTGAGAACTATGAAGCGTGAAGTAACAGATGATGAATGGAGAAGTATTGAATTACAGGCTCAAGATAGAGACGAGTAATGAAATCTAAACGAGGCCCTTTACGTCAATAGGCGTAGGAGGAGATGATAATGAAGGGAAAAAGTAACAAGAGGGAAATACAGCTTGTTTTATGGATACTTTGAAGATATAGTATATACAAGATAGGACACTATATAACAAAGGTCTAACTGTAGAAAGGATATATAACGAGAAAACATGAAAAACAAGATTTTTGAGTTCTAAATGTATCTTGAATAGTACTCTCTCTCTCTCTCTCTCTCTCTCTCTCTCTCTCTCTCTCTCTCTCTCTCTCTCTCTCTCTCTCTCTCTCTCTCCCTCCCTCCCTCTCTCTCTCAAAATTCTACGAAAATAGATGTAATTATTATGCTCTTATATTCAACGATTATGATTATCTTAAAATAATACAGCAAACCCATTTTTTGAGAGTGAGTCCATAAAAGGGGTTATTAGAGTATATTTTCTTTTACTGCTTGCTCCTTATAATAAGCATCAGTCTAAACACGCATGAATGTCATGACAGTCGCTGCTTTCAACTAAAGAAAAGAAAAGTTCCCAAATTCCTTCAAATGTGAGACAAGTAACAATTTGCGACCATTAAATACGCTCATTAAATCTGACGTCATAATGGCAAAAAATGCGTGAAAGAGATATCCATTATCCTAAAATGACACTGATAATAGCGCATTTTAATGTGAAACCACCTGTTGAATATTCACGTTTAATGAATGCCAATTCTGTTATCTTATATCTTCTCGACAAAGGATGATATTGAATCTAAGAAAAAATTTCAATGCATGAAAAAAATTACATTAATTAGAAAAGATTGATAAATTTAAAAGCTGACATCAGAGGATCCCGACATCCTATACTGTGCGCGTTACTATAACTGAAAACAAAACGATTCTTGCAGGGACACGTCCTAAGGATAAATTCTCCTTGCCATAGTGGTCTCCTGAAAGGCGGCATATTTGGGTCTCGCGTGACGCTTTCAGTTAAGGCTTCATTAAATATGGTTTTCTGACTACTGGTTTATTTCAGGGATGGATGTAATATGTTAACATTCTTTTCTTCTTCAAATATAGCTTCGGATCACATACCTACATCAACCTGAGATTACCGACACAATAATACTGAAGTCTAGCAACTGGCATCATCGAAATAAAGGTCTTTGATGCCGGACACCTATAGATTTATATAAGGTGAAGCACAATTATATCAATGGAAAATACGATAGTAATAATGAGTTTGATACAATGGTATTTGCTGAGGTTTGCAAATGAATATAGCCGAGATATACGGTATACGGTGGAGTAAAGAAAAACATGTTATGAATAGACGCATTAAATATTAAAACTATTTTTAGCATATAGATAACGAACTTGGCTAACCTACAACCCTATTTGAAATAAACGTTTCTCCTGGAAATAAAAACATTTTAAATAAAAAAAAAATAAAAAAAAAAAAAAACTGAAAAGGGGATTATGCTCCAATAAACATATCTGGAATGAATGTCAGCGTCACCAAACGCTACTCAGTTCCAGCGATTTCCATCTCATGGAAATCCATGGAGGGAGACTTTAGTCTGATCTCTCAAAGCAAACCAACCTAGTATGGATAGTCCTGAGTAGTACAGCCTTGCTCATCATGGCGATACGCATACACAAACCGTTTCACCCCGTTACTGGCAAGAAAATACATAGTTTAAAAAATTTGCCGATAGCCTTTATAATTTAGGAACTCAAAAGAAAAACAGATTTTAAATGAAATATCTATTTATATACTCAATTGTTGTTCATATTGCTTTCGTCTCTGGAAGCTTGGAATGTCGACTTCACTCTTTAAGATTAAAAAAATATCCCTTTTTCTTTCCTTTCATAATAAATGCCTTTAGTAAAGCGGTGAGAAACCCAGTTATGAAGAATAACTTGAGCGTCACTTTTGATTAGTCAATTTAAAATGGCTAAATATGGAAATTACACCTCTGGATCCTTGCTCTCATTGTGTAATGGTTGGTAGCCAACCCTAAGGAATAAGTAAATAAAATGACTAGAGAGAATTGTAAGTGTAAAATAAGAAGCCCTTACTGCAAAAACTGTGAGCAATTTCCCGTCCTTCCAAAGTTCCCTGTACCCGATAAAAGAAAAAGTATTGTGGGAACTACTTTTCAACAGTTGGCGTACACAAGGAAACAATCAAGTAATTCAAAATGTGCTTCTAGATTTTGTAAATCTATTTCAAGCTGTATTAACAGCGAATAGGAGTCCACATTTGTTTAGTATGATTTAATATTACCATTGATTTAACACTGTTCTTGCTTATTTTTCATTTATCGTGCCTTTAATCAATGCATATCTATCCCCCTTTAACTACGTTCATCAATCTACTATTCGCTTTATTTTTTCCATTTTTTATATCAGCGTAGTTTTGTGAGTAAGCCTAGTATCTATAAGAGTCAATGGTCTATAAAACTAACTCATTTTTTTTTACCCATTAAACATAAAAACAATAATAAACGCGAAATCTTCATTTAAAATTTTTTAGAGTAACAATTGTCTATTATATGCACGATCCAATTTGCGATTATTAAAATGACGGACAAAACAGGTGGTGTTATTATGCTAGTTAGTAATTACACCTATTACGCCTGATGTTTCAATGGGAAGTGATCTGGCATACTGGTGCTTCTAAATTCCCAAACAATGTTACAGGTACAACTGGGAGCACATCATTTACTTGTAACATAATATCGAACAAGCATTCTTTCAATAAAAATCCACATCCATAAACCGTCGTATAAAGAACTAATAACACAAAACATAATTGTGCACGAAAAATGTTTGTAGATCCCTTTGTATTCTAAATAATTTCCGGTCGATTGCAATTATTTCTCAGAAATGCTGCTTAGCAAAACAAGGGGGTACGTGGTAATTCGTAGCACGAAGGAAACGTTTGAGAATAACCTTAGTCCAGCCTTCTGGCTAGTACAGTGATAACGTGTTTGCCTTGCATTGGCATGGCAGCAAATCGAACCTGGCCAGGGGCCACAAGTTTAAGTTTTTTTACTAGGGTGGTTACTTCTGTGGTTGGGAACCTAAGGGGGGGGGGGGGAGGTTGGGCTTGCCCGGTATACGTTCTGGTGCGCATCTCTCCAGATGCCAAATGATGTTATTCTTGGAAACTCTTAAGATGACCTGTATTATTATTATTATTATTATTATTATTATTATTATTATTATTATTATTATTATTTGCTAAGCTACAACCCTAGCTGGAAAAGCAGAATCCTATAAGCCCAGGGGCCCCAACAGGGAAAATAGCCCAGTGAGGAAAAGAAACAAGGAAAAATAAAATATTAAGAACAGTAACAACATTATAATAAATAATTCCTATATAAACTATAAAAACTTTAACAAAACAAGAGGAAGAGAAATTAGATAGAATAGTGTGCCCGAGTGTACCCTTAAGCAAGAGAACTCTCACCCAAGATAGTGGAAGACCATGATACAGAGGCTATGCACTATCCACAACTAGAGAACAATGGTTTGATTTTGGAGCGTCCTTCTCCTAGAAGAGCTGCTTACCATAGCTAAAGGGTCCGTTCTATAACTTGAAAGCACTTTGTGAGGATCAGTAAATAGTGTTGAGCGCTGAACTCTGACAAACATGAAACTTTATTGATCGTTTTCTTTCGTATCATGACTTGCTGTACATATGTGCTAGCTTTAAATTTAAACTTTCTTTCATTAAGTCGTTAAAGATATGCTATCAATACTGCCGGAAAGTCGGGTAAAAATCTTGAGGCTTCCTGTATCTGCAGGAACGATGGTTGAGACCTTATGCTATACCTCTGTTAGAATGCTACTTCTTGGTAGTGGGTTGGCCAAGGCACCAGCCATCCGTTCAAATAATACCGCCAGAGTTTTTGGGTCCTTTGATTGGCCAGATAGTATTACATTGGATACCTTTTGGTTACGGCTCCTTTTTCCTTTGCCTACACATTCACCGAATGGTCTGGCCTATTTTTTCCAGATTCTCCTCTGTCCTCATACACCTGACAACACTAAAATGAATGAAAAATTCTTCGCTCTAGGGGTTAACTACTGCGGTGTAATTGTTCAATGTCCATTTTCCTCTTGGTAAGGGTACAAGAGACTCTTTAGCTATGGTAAGCAGCTCTTCTAGGAGAAGGACACTACAAAATCAAATCATTGTTCTCTAGTCTTGGGTAGTGCCATATCCTCTATGCCATGGTCTTTCACTGACTTGGGTTAGAGTTATCTTGCTAAGGGTACACTCAGGAACACAATTCTATTGATTTCCTTATTTCCTTTCTTTACCGGGCTTTTTCTCTGTTGGAGTACTTGGGTTTATAGCATCCCGTTTTTCCAACTGGGGTTATAGCTTAGCTAATAATAATAATAATAATAATAATCCGCGGTATCCAGCAATCCTAATTACATATTAAACAAAATTAATGGAAGAAGTTTTCTATGTGCTAACAACAGTAGCCTTCTTCTGCTTTATCTTAGCAATTGATACTCATCTCAACAGGAATTCTCTATAGCATTAATCATCAAATGTTACCCGGACGTCTATTTCTACCTTCTGTCCAGGTGCCACTTTGCCAAACTTTCCAGTAGTAATGATCTATCACACGTTTCCTTCCTTTCTTTATTACACAAACATTACTCTACAATGGGCGTTTAATTGGTAATTTTCATACAATGTTATTTCATTTATTTTGCTTTATTTCACCTGTTCATCTTTAACAGCAATCCATTCAGTAAGGTATTCCTCAGCAATTCCATTGTCTATCTCGCTTATTTCGTATATACAGTACTGTATATGTGAGAGCGAATGACCTTTGACAGAATATAAAAATAAAATCCGCTTTTTGCGATAAAACAATACAAATGAGTAACAAAACAGTTGTAAAATTAAACATCTTACAAAAACAACACAACAAAATAATTTTACTCACTGCTTTTCCTCTTATCCTAAATCCCAATTAAGGATCATAGTAATAGCGGGTTTCCATTAGAACCAAATTCAGAGACTGCTTTATTTCTGTTACCATGAGCTGATGTTTTTTCCTATCGTGCTATGATCCTGAAAACTGCATTTAATTACTCGGATAGTAAACTACAAAGATTGCTGTCCTTACTAAGCAATGTCGTGAAATCCAAAGCACTCAAAACTAACATGATTTATACGTGCATGCAAAGAGGGTTGTGGGGGTCTATTAAAGAATAAAAGCCTTTTCTTATTTCCAGTTTCATGAATGGAGTGATGTTTTCATCAAAAGAAATGGGTGCACTGGAATATCTGTTTTACATACCTCTGGTTTTTATAATTTCAAGGAAATGTAAATAAAAAATATACGGCACAAACAGTGCAAATATAATGATCTTCTCTTTCCAATTTGTAAAAATATCCAAGAATAAGAAGAGCGCATTTAATAACAATAATAATAACCAGTATATCAATAAGTATACCATGGTAATACCAAAAGGAATCAAACATAAATAAATGTTCACTACTTCTGCCTACAAAGTTAACAAAATTCTGAAAAAGCGACAAAAGGAGATCAGAATACAAAAGAGCAAAACTTAAATAAAACAAAAGTGACCGTTCATCTTCTGTCCAAGCCACAACACCAAACCAAACGTCTCACGCGACGGCGTGGAATTATGCAAATGGAACCGGTGATGGAATCTCCGGATTGGAAGACAAGAAATAGATACAAATATGTGTAGACATGAAACTTACCTTATTTTCAAAACATGTTGATATCCATTTATTCACGTTTTCAAAACATAATGCGTGAGGAAATATATGGCAAATACTGTTTGGAAATGTATTTTCTTATCGTTGCATGCATAAGAGTGTGAAAGTTTTACTGCGAAGCAACATTTCGTTGAGAACATAAATACTTGTACATGCAAATTTTAATTGTCATTCTTCTACTTACATAACCATGATAAAAAAAAAATGTATCATAAAATAATTAGCAAGTTTTCTTAATGGTATGGTTCCAGTAAAATTCCCTGTGCAGAAATCTTTCCCAGCATCTGCCACCTGCATGCAGCTAAATGACATTGGAGGAGTTTCAGTAATTCATTACGCTTCACTACTTTCTTATTCCCATTCACAAGCAATACGCCAATCATGTGCATCGTTAATTTTTTCATGTGATGGCAAATGAAGCGTTCAAAAGTCTACACACACACACACACACACACACACACACACACACACACACACACACACACACAAAACACTAACACATATCAAAAATAAAGAAAAACAACTCAAATGGCAAACTAAATTTCCAAAATATCTTTTCTGAAGACATGCTAGTCTTTTGACAGAAGATGACTCCAGAATTCTAAACATATAAAATCATGGGGATAATAAATCATGATGGCGTGGTAGTCCAATGATTTGAAAATGTCAAAAGTCCGATTCTCATCAGCACCGTCATGAGGTCAATTTCATATTTTTCCACAGCGTCAACACACAATATGTATATATTTTGTATTTCATACGATCAACATTTGGAATATAAAAGCACCAAGAGGTGCTTCACGTAATTCAGATACTTTTTTGAAAAAGAAAAAAAAATGGAATAGTTTCTTCACATGCATCTAACATCTATGAGTTTGGTGTAATTTGCTTTTTTTTTTTTTGGTAATTACTTTAAAATACTTTAAATTTTAATTTCAGTCACTTAGACATCTATCTACATAAGCATACTAAAATAGTATAGTTAACTAAAATTCACTTAAACTTCTTTACTACAACAGAATTAGAACACTTGTTCCTCTGAAACAGAATTTTGACTTGATTATCTTCATTCAAAATGAAGATATAATTTTCTCTAAAAAATTTATTTCCCTTGAAGATAATGGTCACTCTAAATATAAGAAAATCTTTCTATGAGAACTATCTTCTTCTGTGATCATCCCCTTTACCTCTAACAATTTCACTGCCAATAGTGAATTCAACAAAACTTTTGATGCAGCAAAATCTTGCGTATTGATATTTATTGGAAAGCTCTCATCAGATCTTTATAATGAATATCAACTTGCTTTGGTTTGGGTGATTTTAAAAGAGGTTTCCCTTTTTTAAATTATGATCAAGTTACCAATGGCAGTGAAAGGGTTAAATAAACAGGCCCTCAAATAAGGACCCCTTCTTCAGTGGAAAGACCTCCAGCTAATCTCAAGATAAAAAAAGAAAAATAAGTGACAAGAACGAAAACAGTCACATAAAAATAACCTTCTGCAGAGACTTCACAAGACTTCAGACGTGACCAGACACAAATTGTTTTGCGATTCTGCTTTCTACAAACGCAAGTCTCCGTAAGTATCATCATTACTCTGATTTCCCGGCACACAAGGAAATTACGATATGTTGATGCACCTTTTTTTTTCATCGAAAAATATATTTACATAATGATTTTCCCAGAAAACTTATTCATAATCAAAGACGAAATTTTCAGCTCGAATGAATAATGTTTGGAACAAGCAAAAAATTTTAAA
>NC_090732.1:138012480-138027480 GCF_036898095.1 Palaemon carinicauda | reverse complement strand
TGAAACATGGAAGCTTCAGTGGCTAGTGTCCTATTTACTTCTATGTCACCACCTGCTTCTCTCTCTCTCTCTCTCTCTCTCTCTCTCTCTCTCTCTCTCTCTCTCTCTCTCCCTCCGATATATATATATACATATATATATGTATATATATATATATATATATATATATATATATATATATATATATATATATATATATATATATTATTACTTGCTAAGCTACAACCCTAGTTGGAAAAGCAGAATGCTATAAGCCCAGGGGCCCCAACAGGGAAAATAGCCCAGTGAGGAAAGGAAACAAGGAAAAAAATATTTTAAGAAGAGTAACATTAAAATAAATATTTCCTATATAAACAATAAAAATTTAACAAAACAAGAGGAAGAGAAATCAGATAGAATAGTGTGCCTGAGTGTACTCTCAAGCAAGAGAACTCTAACCCAAGACAGTGAAAGACCATGGTACGGAGGCTATGGCACTACCCAAGACCAGAGTACAATGGTTTGATTTTGGAGTGTCCTTCTCCTAGAAGAGCTGCTTACTATAGCTAAAGAGTCTCTTCTACACTTGCCAAAAGGAAAGTAGCCACTGTACAAATACAGTGCAGTAGTTAACCCCTTGAGCGAAGAAGAATTGTTTAGTAATCTCAGTGTTGTCAGGTATATGAGGACAGAGGAGAATCTGTAAAGAATAGGCCAGACTATTCGGCGTATTTGTAGGCAAAGAGAAAGAACTGTAACCAGAGAGAATGATCCAATGTAGTACTGTCTGGCCAGTCAAAAGTCCCCATGACTCTCTGGCGATAGTATTTCAACGGGCGGCTGGTGCCCTGGCCAACCTACTACATACTATATAAACATATATATATATATATATATATATATATATATATATATATATATATATAAATATATATATATATAAATATATATATATAAATACATATATATATAAATAAATATATATATATATATATATATATATATATATATATATATATATATATATATATATATATATATATATATATATATATATATATATGACTCTTCCATTTCCATGACCTCAAGGTTCGTGAGACTAATAGTTGTTAAATCTGGAAATTTTACCTGGCGTTTATGTAAGAACAATCTTTATATGGTTACAGCCATTCTCAAATAAATAAAATAAAATAAAAAAAAATAAACTTTTAAAGGTTGCCCATCACGAGGAACCAAATCTCGCGTGACAAACCATCGACGAAAAAAAAAAAAATGAAAAAGAACTACAAAGTAGAAGGGGGATTATGGAGTCGTGTTTTGGTGGGTCAAGTGATTTCCTTGGATTTCTTTGTCAGTGATACATTTTCATTGGTAACCTTTACTGAATCATTCGCAGATTCTACTTTCTAAGAGGATTTCTCCTGAATGTTCTGGACGAAATTTTCAAGCAACAAATTTAGATACATAGTCTAGGAAATCCTCATGTGATCCTTAAATTCCACTAAGCAAGTGTCTTTTTTTTTTTAATGGACCTCAATAATTAAACTATAATAATTCCCGCTTGCGCAAAACTTTCTTGTCAACTGGTACAGGACCTAAACTACCAAGGTCTCGTCTTTACCAAAAAAAGATGTCACTATAACATGTCAGAGTAGTACAGTCCTCAGTGAAGACACGCAATACTAAAACGTAAAGGATGTTGCCCTGAGATCGACTACAACACTGATATCGCATGAAAAATTGTAAGTAGTGCTGCAGACGGACCACCACATGAAGGATAACTCATAAAGAGACATTGGGCGCGTTACCACATAAATCTCACCTCTTTTTGTCTTAAAAGCCCAAGTTTCAAATCAATACATTAACACTTGTCTTATTACTGTGCGATATATCTTGACTTTTAGCTTGATTAGCATTTTTTGATCACATACCACTCCTGCTACCTCCCTCCATTCACCCCACTCTGCTTTTATCATATTCTCAAATTCAGCCATATACAACAAATATATGCAGTCGAGAATTGTAGCATTTGAAAGAAAAAAAATCAACCAGAAAATTCTTAAAGCTTTATTCATAATATGTAATTAGCTCTTCCCCAACTCGTTTAATCCTATAGTGTTGTTAGCATCGGATACATAAATGCATATATACATACAGAGTATATATATATATATATATATATATATATATATATATATATATATATATATATATATATATATATATATATATATATGAAAATATATATACGTATATATAGATATGTATATTATATATACATATATGTATAAATATACATACATATATATATATATATATATATATATATATATATATATATATATATATATATATATATATATATATATAACATTACTATTTCTGCTTCTGATAAGGATGGTACAAGAAGAGTTCATAATCTCCTTTTTCTTGATGCTGCAGAGTCTGGGTGGACTTTTAAACTCTAATTTAGGATCAAACTCAGTCCAAGAAATCCGCAGTTTAAGTACTGAACTATATAATTTTTTTCACAATATGATGTCTCCAAAAGGAGTTAATATTTTGGTTTTCGACAAACTTTCCTAGTGAAAATATAGCTAATCAATGCTCTTAACCTGACTGCAACTTACTACAGTCGTTTAACCGCCAGGTCTCTTAGCTAAGTGTTCATGTTGTTACCTGTTGTGTTTGAGTGAAGGATATGTAAAAATGTGGGAGGGGGAGAATTTTCCTTTATAAAGCTAGGCTACAATAGATCTAAATTTCCATACGTTTTTCAGATAATAAAAAGCAACATTGGCTTTAAATTGTATGGGAAAAAATCTAAATCAGAAAGATACAAAATTCGCAAACCAATAATGTACAATCATAATCTACTTTAAATTTGTTTTCTTCGGCAAGTTAAAGGATCAACAATTATGGCGACCGTGAATAAAGATTTTGTTCAATTTTCTTAATGATAACAATGATATTAACAGCAATAATAATAATAATAGTAGTAGTAGTAGTAGTAATGACATCTCTTCTTTTTCGAGTAGCATAAAAGGTAGCTCTCTTTATATCAGAAAATGTCATCCACACCGCGAGTAGAGACCGAGGTGCGTGCAACTCCTTTGGCAGAGCATCAGAACACTCCTGCTACGTACTATCATTTTGTGGAATTGTCTTCCTGGTGATCTCATTCATTCAAATACTGAAAAACCTGAAGTGAGCTCTAATATTATTCTAAAATGTTTGCTCATAACTGTCAGGGCGTTTCTGATTCGTGATGTTTGGGCATGAATTTACATTTGATGCTTATCTTTCGACTTTGTTTTCGGTTCTTTTTGCAAAAGTGAGTCTTCTATTTTGTGGATAAGAGCTAGATAAGCTATTTTAGGCTTAGATTATCATTATCAGTATCAATAATGATAATACTACTGATAATATTGATAATCAACAAACTATCATGTGCGCAATACATATTTCATTTAAAGTGTCAAGGATTCCATTCCATTGTGACATATAAATCTAATAATAATAATAATAATAATAATAATAATAATAATAATAATAATTTTGAAAATTTTAATACTAATAAAAATAAGAGGAAGACAAAGAATATTTCTAGCATGAAAAACTGAAGCAAGCAAAATATAAAAATAAAGTGTGTCAGTCTAAGAAAAATATTAATGCACTATATAAAATAAACCTGATACAACTTTGAGCATACGAAAAAAAATATAATAATGATAATGATATTAATCATGAAAATAAAGTCTAGTATTACCAAGTGACACCAAACTCCGACCTGGCTAAGAAATCGGAGCGCACCCCCCCCCCCCCCCAACAAAAATTATTTTACTCCCAAAATGTGACATTCCTATTTCTTCCCAATCTAATGTAATGTTGCTAATTCCATGAGATGAAAATTTTCATAATTTACAGCGCTTTGCATTATCTGCTAGGATGCATCAAAACAAACAAACAAAATAAACAAACAAGTAATAAAACAGTAATAAGAGTATAGTACAGTAAATAGACCAGTGTTGATATATGGATTGGAAACGTGGGCTTTTAAGACGAAAAGAGGAAGCAAAACTTGAAAGAACAGAGATGAGAATGCTGAGGTGCAATATGCGAATATCACAGCTTGAAATATCGGAAAATGATGAAATAAGAGGAATGCCAAGCTAATGAAGATTACAGGGGTGATAAGAGTCTCAAGACTTTACATTCCGATCTCCCTGAACAATTCTATCCTGTTCGTAATACTAGGCAGGCAGTTAATTCTAATAGCCAGGCCTTCTCCATCATGAGGCTCAATACTACGCAGTACTTTAGAAGTTTTATTCCAGCTGTTACCAAGTTGTGGAATGATTAATCGGGTAGTTGAATCAGTAGAACTCCAAATCTTCAAAGTTGGAGCAAATGTTTTTATGTTGACCAGGCTGACATGAGTCTTTTCATAGTTTATATATGACATATCTGTTTTTGACCTTGTTAATAGTTTATATAGGACATATCTGTTTTGACGCTATTACTGTTTTTAGAATGATATATTGTTAATTTATTCTCATCATTTATTTATTTCCTTATTTTCTTTCCTCACTGGGCTATTTTTCCCCGTTGGAGCCCTTGGGCTTATAGCATCTTGCTTTTCTAACTAGGGTTGTAGCTTGGCTAGTAATAATAATAATAATAATAATAATAATAATAATAATAATAATAATAATAATAATAATAATAATAATGGGGTGAGGACGGCTTGGAAGGAACATGTTAGGGGAGAAGACCAAGAGGTAGGCAGAGAATTAGATGGCGAGATAAGGTGAAGGATGATATGAAGAGGAGTTGGTGGAATAGGATGCCTTTGATAGACAGCACGGGGGGGGGGGGGGCGCATCAGGCAACCGACCCCTTCATGTAGCGATAACGATTGGGAACTCCGAAATTGGAACAAATACATCCTCCCTACTGGGTATACTAAAAATAATACAGTATAAGCAAAAATATTTCATAAAATTATAACCAGTGATCCATAAAACCTCAAGAATAATAAATAAACTTCATTCTCCTCTTTATAACGATTTAGCTAATAAGAAATGGTATTTCTCGAGTAATGAACTCCCAAGCGTTCCTTAATTTCTAACCTAAACATGTGCCTTCTGTAGGTCATCCATCATATTCAGGGGAAATTGCGTTTTTTTCTTACAGATTCTACTGTCCCCTGTAAGATTTTATCGGAAAATTTCCCTCATTAACTTCGCAAAACGTAACCACTGTTCATTTAAAAACCATTATGACAAAAACGTTAATGTGGAAATTATTTTTAGATGGAGTATTAATACACGTCTATTACAGTTATTTTCAAAACGTGTACATCTCATACACACTTTAATTTATATTTCTTGGATTCAAAGCCCATTGGCCGTGACTTCGTTCTCATAGGGCAGAGTAAGGCATAAGCCTATCAACTTCACCTCAAAAACACTTGCAGAAAACTAATAATTTCTGGCCCCACATCCACTCCAAGGCATATATATATATATATGTATATATATATATATATATATATATATATATATATATATATATATATATATATATATATGTGTGTGTGTGTGTGTGTGTGTGTGCGTGCGTGTATATATATATATATATATATATATATATATATATATATATATATATATATATATATATATATATATGTAATGATTAGAATAGTAATATTACATGTTTAAAACAAATGACGTAATATGTCATGTTGGTTGGAAGAGCTGGCCGTGAGATTTGCTATGGTCAACTCAAATTGTGTACAGGATGTAAGATGCTAAGTTGTCATTCTTTCTTAGTGTCAACACATTAACTCTTCGTGTGAAAGTTTGTGACGTCACCGGATGCAGGTGTCTTCCGATTCCGTCACTTATCCAAATTAAAGCAAGTGTACGATTTTTGGGATATCAGTAATTTGTTCAGTTCTTATCTAAACTTCACCAGAATTGGTCATGTGGACCAACACAGCTTCCTCCAGTGATGGAGATGTTTAACTCAGTTGTTTATATACAATAAAACTTAAAAACCACCAAGATGTGTTCAATAAACCATCTAAATACATCTGAAAACAACTCATACTCAAATGTGTGCTTAAGACAGTAGCACACCAATAAATGGTGGCAGCGCTTAAACTCAAAGACAGCGGTTAAACTCTAAGAATTAGAGAAATATCTTCAAGACTTCAAAATAAATAGCTGTAAAACCAGAGATATATCTTCAAGACTTCAACATAAAAGCTGTAATACCTGATAAAGATCTTCAAGAACTCAGAACTATCTACAAACATCTACAATTTTGACTAAGTCCAACGAAAATGCTAACACCAACATATGTTAGTATACAAATAGAATCTTCAATCAACATCCTAGGAAACCCAAGGACTGGCATTCAACTATTGCAAAACATATCCAGGAAGACCTACATTCTACAAGAAACTAGAACGAGACATCGCTAACAAAACATCAAGAGAGAGAGAGAGAGAGAGACGACTCGACTTCATATATAAGCTAAGTACAAAGATTTTGTATTCATTTCAGTTTGTGCAGTGAAGTGTAGTTATCACAAGTCGTTAGTCAATTATTACTGGGGTGAGTGAATTCCTAAACTTTGTTATAAGAAACTCCGAATTCTCATTTAGAATTTTTCTTTCTTTGTGCTAATTCCTTTTTCTTTCATAAACTCTTGGGGGGAAATGTATTGGGATTAGTAACATTGTTGGGGGAATTTTATTATACATATGCGTTTACGCAGTGGGCGTCTGTACTCATATAGATATTTTGATAGGATTGAAAGGGGTCAAAGAGATAGAAAAAAAAAGAATACAGCAGTCATGGCTCCTCCTGTCAGCCCTACCCCTGGACCTAGTGGTGTAGGCCAGGCTAATCCTCCTCCAATTGTGACGCTTGTAAATGCCAGGTCAGCAATCCTTCCTTTTCAAGGCCGTGTCAACGGGTTCTTGCCACAAAATGTGGAGTCATGGATTTCATCCGTTGATGCCCATTTAAATGCCAAACAAATCGTAGATCCTTTTGTACAATTACAAGAAGCTAAAAGTTTTATAGATTTTTCTAAGGGGGATGCGAGTGCGTATTTAAGAGGTGTTTCATTTCAGGAAGCAGTTACTTGGGATGATTTCAAAGTTAGGTTACGCGCGATCTATGGGGGTGAAGAAGCTTTGGATGTAGTGTTAACGTTACGAAATACACTTAATCAAGCCACTATGAATCGGCTTAATGTTGTTGAGAGAGCAGCTCTCATAGCTGATAGGCTTAACGAATATCAGGACATTTTAGGTAATTCCACTTGGGTTACTAACGGTAATATCTCCGTGAAAGATTTTTTACGATTAATGTATTTAACTTGCATGACACTTATGTTGCCTGAAGCTTTAGTGCGGTGCTTTGATAAGAAGTTAATGCCTGCAAGTACGGAATTGGATGTCTATAATACAGATAAAGAAGCACATGTCCAAGTGTCCAGATCTGATGCCCGTGTTAACTCAAGTTTTTGCTAAGAATGAAACAAAACCACAAACAGTGAACGTAATTAATAATCCAGTAGCGGGGAGTGACGTGTTACAACTGCAAACGTCAAGGTCACATAAGCGCAGACTGTAGAACGAAATTTTGTTCAGTTCACAACACAGGATCACATTCTTATAGTCAATGTTACGCGCGTAAGACTCAACAATATCCTAGAAATACACAGTCAATTCCACAGTCAGTTCATATGGAAATAAAAAGAAAAATCCTCATTTTAACAATAAGAAGAAACAACAAAAATGTCAATGCAGTTCAGAGTCCGAAACAAACAAACACTTCTTCAAATATCGCTGAGCCTGGGCCGTCAAACCCAGACCTCGCAAAGTCAGCCTAATTTTCAGAATGTGCAGAGCAAAGCAAATACCACATAGTTAACTCTAGAGGGGAAGAGAGTGATGTTGGGTCAAGGTCATTTATGTCAACATCAATAGTATTGAATAATCAATTTAATGTTTTTATCAGATAATTGTGAGACAATAGATTTTCCTATGAAACACACGGCCGAATTAAGTAAAAACAGTGCATGCTCCCATAGATTTGCAACGAATTCATACAATATTAAGCCAAAATGAGTTACGGCCAACCTTATATGCTGTAAATTTAGAACACAAATCCTTTACGTTATTTTTGACTCTGGTAGTCCACGTAATATTATGGATTTGAAGACGCATCATTTGTTGTTTTCGAACTTTCCGATTGAAAAATCAGGAATCAGACTTTCAGGTATAGGAAAATAATGAATTAAACGTCATAGGCATAACTCATATTCAGTTCAGAGTCGGTAATCGCACGTTTGCCGATACATTTGTTGTTGTGAAAAACATTAATATGTATCCAGCTGTAATTATAGGATACCCAATCTATGGGAAATCAAAACATTATCTTAGCTCCTGCAAAGCACGGCGTGTATATCAAAGGGAAATTCTATAAGTCTTCTAATACTTTAAAGTCAGTTTTGGATAAAAAGGAGACGACAAATGTAACCGTAACGTACGTTGAAGAACCAATAACTTGTCTCACTAATAAAGAAATAATACACGCGACCCAGCAGAATTCTCGTTCACCCGTAATATCATCTTGCACGCAATATATCGAACCAAACATACCTTCGAATTTAATAGTGCAAATAAAGAAAACACTACCGGGATCTGAAATATTAATCCTTTCCGATACTTTGAAAACCAACGGATTGTCTGTCACACAAGCTATTTATACAGTAGGCTCACATCAGCAATGTAATATCGAAGTCTGTAATCATTTAAATAACACTTTAGTAATTCACAAAAATCAACATATCTTGGATGTAGAAGTTTATAAACATCGTATTCTTACCGTTGCTGAAATCAATCACTCTCAATCAGTTGCGGATGAATCCCTTTTACGATCTATTAAAAATAAAATCAGTAAGGACATTCAAGACGAAGAAATTCAGCAGAAAATTTTTGAACTTTTAAATAAATATACAGATGTCTTTTCCACTACGGATGGATCCTTAGGGAAAACAGATGTGATCGAGCATCAAATAAGGTTAAAAGACAAACAGAAAATTATATATGTACCCTCGTACAGACTCCCTATGAAATTCCAGAATGAAATAAATGATGAAGTAGGTAAAATGTTAGAGGAAGGAGTCATTAGAAAATCAAATAGCCCTTATAATTTTCCTTTAATAGTTGTACCGAAAAAAGATCGAACATGGCGTATCTGCGTCGACTTTCGTCGTCTAAACGAGGAAACGATCCCTGATCGATTCCCAGTGCCATGTACTGACGATATTTTGTCTTTGTTAGGTCAGAATAAATATTTTACCAGTTTGGACTTACTTAAAGGCTTTCACCAGATATCATTAGAAGAAGATAGTATCCCATACACAGCCTTCAGCACAGCCAGGGGACATTATGAATTTTTACGGATGCCTTTTGGTTTACGTTGTGCTCCTATAACATTTACAAGAATGATTAACATAGTGTTTGGAGACTTGTTAGGGGATATATTGCATGCCTATATGGATGATCTTGTAATCTTTTCCAACACCTTAGAGGAACATCTACGTAAGTTAGAACTAGTACTACAGAGATTAAGACAACATAACTTAAGGGTAAAGATTAGTAAGTGTGAATTTTTCAAAACAGAATTGATATATTTGGGTTTCATGGTGTCAAGCCAAGGTCTTAAAGTAGTCCATGATAAGGTGTCGGCTATACGTAATTTTCCCATACCTACTAATGTCAAGGGAATACAGCAATTTCTGGGTTGTAGTGGATATTACAGGCGTTTTATACGCAACTATTCAATAATAGCCGCTCCTTTAACTGATCTTACGAAGAAGGGCGTAGATTTCATATGGTCTGAGCAACATCAACAGGTGTTTAATACTTTGAAAGATGAACTGTGTAGTTCTCCTATCTTAAAATTTCCTGACTTCGGTAAGGAATTCTTCATTGCAACAGACGCCTCAGACTTAGGAGTGGGAGGGGTATTGCTTCAGCAATATGATAAACAGTTTTTCCCGATAGCTTTCTATTCTCGAAAATTGAGAACTTCCGAAAGTAAATATGCAGTAATAGACAAGGAAGGACTAGCTATTGTTAATTCGCTAGTGCATTTTAAGTTCATAATTTACGGTTATCCCGTTAAGGTTCTTACTGACCATAAACCACTAACAGAGTTCTTTAAAGGCTTCAATCACAGCCCTAAACGAACTCGGTGGCATTTAATCATTCAAGATTTTGGCGCAAGAATCGGGTATTTACCTGGGAAAGCAAATATCATTGCGGATGCATTATCACGCAACCCCGTGTCATCTTGTACGGAGTCTTTAGCTGAATTAATAGATATATCAACATCCATGCCTATTGTAAAAACAATATCTGAACAAGAAGATTTAGGCTGGAGTGCTGAATTGTTACAGACTGAGCAAAGAAAAGATCAGAAAATAGAAACAATTATAAATGCTTTGAAAGGCAATCATAAAGAAAAAGAATATATAAAGTATAAGCAGCAGAATTATGTAATCAAAGATAATATTCTGTGTAGAACTGTGACAAGGAAAACCCGCAATACACCACATGTAACTAACGACCAGGTAGTAGTACCAAACTCACTTGTTTCCACTGTCCTGAATTGGTTGCATTCAAATCCATTACATGGACACCCTGGGTTCTCATTAATGTCACAGAAAGCCAAATCATTGTTTTATTGGCATACAATGCTTACAGATATAAAAAGACACATAGCTAATTGTCGCACATGTCAGGAAAACAAAGGGCATACGAAAACACCTGTTAGCTTAGGAGCTTATCCTGTTCCCAATCAACCCTTTGAAAGAATACATTTAGATTTGTTAACAGGATTTTACGAGTCAGACAGAGGGAATAAGCACCTCTTAGTAATTATAGATGCTTTAACTCGATATACAGAACTAATAGCGCTTAAAACTAAAATGCGATTGAATGCGCTAGGAAGTTTTACGAGTGTTACATTTGTAAACATGGAATTCCACACATGATAATCTCAGACTCGGGTGGTGAATTTAATAATCACTTTCTTATCTCATTGTGTGAATTCCTCAACATAAAGAAGGTTAATACCATGATATATCACCCAGAGTCTAATGGGCTAGTGGAAAGAGCAAATAGGAAGATATTAAATATATTAAGGGTAACACTAGGGGGATCAGACCCCAACTGGGATATTGCAATACCGGCGGCACTGAGTACTATGAATCATTCATATCATATATCAATTAAAATGTCACCGCATGAAGCATTGTATGGTACCCCAGTTAGAACACCTTTCCATGTATTAACGCCTACAACTAATCTATCAAATCCTTTAAAAGAATGTATAAATGCAAGTATAAGTCGATATGATATCCTTCGAAAGAATTTAGAAGAATCACAAATCATAATGAAAAGGAATCATGATAAAATAGCGAAACCAACTAAAACATATACCGTGGGTGATAACATCTATATTCAAATCAATGTCAGAAAAGGGCTCAACTATAAACTAACACATAAGTTTGAAGGCCCATTTAACATTTTGGAAATATTAACGGCCAATAGGTTTAGAATTCAAAACGTAGCCCAACCCACGGATGAGAGAATAGTACCATTGTCTCACATAAGAAATTAAAAAGAAGTGAGGAAAAATTTTTAATTTTTGTAACTAAAAAGTTTTCTTTTTAATACAGGAGTAATTACATATATTTTTTCTCGTTACAGGTTTCCAAGATGAATTTTTTGTTGTTGGGAGTGATATTGTTCGCTCAGACATTTTTTTCGTATGGGATGAGTTCTAAGACTAAGAATATATATTTTAAATATGGCAATATAGTTGAAAGACAAGAAGACATTTTTATTACATCAACCAACGTAATTGTCGAAGTGCATATGCAAGCAATTTTTCTTCAAGAGAATGATGTCACTAGCTTAAGAACCGCCATTTCAAGGTTTTCTGCATCATTGGATGAGTTGCATAGGAGACATTTTCATTTGACTACTAAGAGTTTGCTTGGATCAACATTTAAAGTTGCAGAGATGCTATCTGATGACTTAAAAAATAAGACTGGAGAGACAGGATCTTTGGCTTATGACCTTTTGATGTGGACTGTAGGACACGAACAAAAAGAAAGACGGAATCCGTTCATTTATGCTGCATTAAGCATCTTTGGGTCTGTTGCAAGTTTAGGTTTAGGACTTTCCAATCGTCTTAAAATTAGTAATCAAAATAAGAAAATTGAGTTCTTGACTCATAAAGATGAATTGATTATGTCAGAACTAAGGGATCAGTTAGCTTCAATCAATAAAATTATGGATTTGTTAAATGAACATTCAGATAATATCGTTCAAATTATGGAAGTACAGGATTTGTTAGCAACATTAACGTATTATGATTCAAAGATAGATCACATACATAACAGAATTGCACATTTCATTGAGAAATCCAAGGATTATGTAGAAGCTATCACGTTAGCAACTAAAGGTGTATTGTCGCCCCATTTGTTGCCTATACGTTACTTAAAATTAGTTCTGGAGAACACTAGGGATAAACTAGGCTATGTTCCTTTGTTAGACGAACATAGGTTAGAATTTTATTACAGCCTAATTACAGTAAACGTAGATAATAACAAGGTTAGGATTACAATTCCCTTTGATTCTTCTGATGCCTGGCAATCTTACAGGATATCACCATTTCCGACTTTCATGACGAATCACTCAAATCCAGTAATATCCAGTTTGACAGGACACGTATTGATTTCCCCAGACAAGGAAACATATACGGTCATTAAAGACTTAAATCAATTAACTCACTGTTCAGACGCAATGGATAGAAAAATATGTACAGCTGACTCATTTGAATTCCGTAAAAACTTGATGGATTCATGCGAGTTAGGTATAGTGCTAGACGGTGCTCTCTCCCATACAAGTGAAAATTGTCTGGATAAGATTTATCCCTTTGACAATAGAGAATTCAATTGCAGACTAAATAATGGCTCGTGGATACGATACGACAAGGACGGCTTCAATATATCATGCCCTGACGGATCCACATCCTACAACCACATCTTCGTCGCAGCAGATGGCTGTATCGGGACTTCCCCGAATTCCATGGTGACTGGCCTACGGACAATCATCAGAGAACGTGCTTACTTCGCGAACTTCACGTGGACCTCTACAACGCCCGCACTTCCTCTCCCCTATAAAGGAAGTGTGGCGAAACACTTAATGAAACTTACCGAAAAGGACCACCTGTCGCCGACTTACACAGAGATTCTTCAACCTATATTACTAGCAGGTTTATTTGGAACGGCGTTAATTTTTATCGCCGTGAACATCCTTGTTTGGCGTAGGTTACGGCACAGCAAGCAGCTACAAAGGAACGAGTTGAATAGCCCTGACAATACCCCTTACCTGATACAATTCAAAGCTGTATGAGTGGCCACCTCATTCGCTAAGGGAGTAATTTGTCAGGATGATGTTTGTATGAAAAGCTGACTAGTACGCTAGTAATATGTAATTAAAGAAATTCTCTACATTTGCATTGTTAAAAAATACATTTAAAATAACATTTAAAAAAATAAATAAAATAAAAAAGGATATAAATCATTTTTTCTCTCGGCATCTAATAAAAATATATCAGCCGGAATGTTAAAAAAGAAAAGAGAAAAAAAAAAAAAAAAAAAAATATAAGATATATAACAGAATCTATGGGCATCTAATAAAATGTATCAGCCCTATATATAAATATATATATATATATATATATATATATATATATGTACGAAACCGTGGTACGTGTACGTACCAGGAATTCGTATTTGTGCACTGAATATTGAGTATCTTGTTTCTGACAAAGGTAACAATTATTCTTTATCAAGTTACCGAATCATTTGTAAGTCAGAATTTGTTTTGTTTTTTGGTACCATGTAATCATTTGCTAGCAATGTACCATATATGTGATCTTGGTTTTATCATGCATTTTTCTTTTTGCTTTGGTAATATCTTTTTTGTATGCATTATTGTTGTTAGTTTTGATGTGCCTATTTGGACATTCGTCCTCAGTTGGATATAGCTAGTTTTGGACAATGAATGATACGTATGTCCAGTCACACCTAATAACCATGTTTCGGCTTGTTGTTAAATTTTTGTAAAAAAAAAAATTGAGATAGCTGGCCGAGCATATGTAATGATTAGAATAGTAATATTACATGTTTAAAACAAATGACGTAATATGTCATGTTGGTTGGAAGAGCTGGCCGTGAGATTTGCTATGGTCAACTCAAATTGTGTACAGGATGTAAGATGCTAAGTTGTCATTCTTTCTTAGTGTCAACACATTAACTCTTCGTGTGAAAGTTTGTGACGTCACCGGATGCAGGTGTCTTCCGATTCCGTCACTTATCCAAATTAAAGCAAGTGTACGATTTTTGGGATATCAGTAATTTGTTCAGTTCTTATCTAAACTTCACCAGAATTGGTCATGTGGACCAACACAGCTTCCTCCAGTGATGGAGATGTTTAACTCAGTTGTTTATATACAATAAAACTTAAAAACCACCAAGATGTGTTCAATAAACCATCTAAATACATCTGAAAACAACTCATACTCAAATGTGTGCTTAAGACAGTAGCACACCAATATATATATATATACAGAGAGAGAGAGAGAGAGAGAGAGAGAGAGAGAGAGAGAGAGAGAGAGAGAGAGAGAGATAGTGTATTTATATATATACTGTATTTATATATGTATGTATGTATGTATGTATGTATGTATATATATATATGTGTGTGTGTGCTACAAGTAAAAAAATGGAAAAATGGCAGGATGAATGCAAAAGGTAAAAAAGAGACTTGACGCGTGGCTGGAATCGGAAGCCAATTTTCATTTATGGAAGTGAAGTGTGCATGACAATAATAAGTTAAAGCTGTCGATATTA
>NC_090732.1:137992480-138007480 GCF_036898095.1 Palaemon carinicauda | reverse complement strand
TTTAAATCAATACTTCTCCATTCATCATCTCCTACTTCACGATTCATAGTCCTCAGCCCAGTAGGCCTGGATCTTCCAACTCTTCTAGTGCCTTGTGAAGCCCAGTTGAAAGTGTGGTGAACTCATCTCCCTTGGGGAATGCGAAAAGCATGCTAAACCATCTCCATGTACCCTTAACCATGATCTCATACACATATGGTACTTTATTTTCGGTCAGGCTAAGCCTACTAGGATTTTATTCTCCAAGCACTAAACTCTTCCCGTCCCTCAGGTATGGGGGAAAGGAGTAGTCATACCCTAGTGAGAGGGGTGTGTGTGCATATCTATCTAAATACAGTATTTAGCCGTCATTTTTACGGGTCGCGTACACTAGTCTAAAAGAATATCAAAAGATAAACACATAACTAACGACGAAGGAAATGGCAGACACTACACCGCTAAACACGAGCAGCTGCTGCAGCATCGACCAGAAAAATGATCAAAAGGGGAGAAATGAAAATGAGATTCATTGACGTCCTGGATCATTATTCATGTTACACGCGATGCAAGACCTCGCTGTTTCCATTTTCATAGGGCAGAAAGTTTGTTTATGTTAGTATCAGTAAAACTAGTATGACAGGTGTGTGTGTGTGTGTGTGTGTGTGTGTGTGTGTGTGTGTGTGTGTGTGTGTGTGTGTGTGTGTAGAAATAATGACAAAATACTGTATAAAAATGGGGATACGATATACTGATAACATTTCAGTAAATTTTCTAAATACTAGGAGTCAAGGTAATATATCTATAATTTCGCTATTAGTATTATCATTTTTATCATCATTATTTCTACCTTTATAATGATCACTATCATCATAATGATTATCATAATTATTATTATTCTATATCTACATATCCACCAAGGCACTTTCCCAAATTTTGGGGGGTAGCTGACATAAAACGGGGACTTTCCTTCTCTTCGCTCCTCCCAGCCCGACGATCGATTCAGCCGAGTTTGGTTAGTACAGCAGGGGTGCCACTGCCCACCCTCCCCGTTATCCACCATAAATTGAGCTTCAAATGTTGAATCCCCTACTGCTGCTACCTCAGCAGTCACCAAGACGATCGGAGGAAGCAACAGCGTCTACCGGAACTGCGTCATAACGGCTCGCCATTCATTCCTATTTTTAGCACGCGCTTCTGCCTCTTTCACATCTATCCTCCTATCACCTAGAGCTTTTTTCCCTCCATCCATCCACCAAACCTTGGCCTTCCTCTTGTACTTCTCCAATCAACTCTTGCATGCATCACCTTCTTTGGCAGACAGCCATTTTCCATTCTCTGTACATGGCCAAACTACCTTAACACATTTATATCCACTCTTGCAGCTAAAACATTTCTTACAACAGTTCTAACCCTCACTACTTCGTTCTTAACCCTATCTAATAGAGATATATCAGCCATACTCTTCAGATACTTCATTACAAATACATTCAATCTCTGTCTCTCTGTCACTTTCATTCCCCACAACTCCGATCCATATGTCAGAGTTGGTGCAATCACTTTCTCAAACAGAACTCTCTTTACATTCACTCCTAAACCTCTATTCTTTACCACTCCCTTCTCTGCCACCAACAGTTTACATGCTTCATTCACACTCTGATGTACAACTGCTTCAACTCCACCATTTGCAGCAACAACAGGACACAAATACTTAAACTGATCCACTTCCTCAAGTAGCTCTCCACTCAACCTGACATTCAACTTAGCACTACCTCCGCGTCTCGTGCATCTCGTAAACTTACTCTTAATCACATTAGCTCTCAACTTCCTTCTCTCACACACCCTCCAAAACTCTGTCACTAATCAACTCAGCTTCTCCTCCGAGTATGCACGCAATAAAGTATCATTCACAAACATCAACTGATCCACCTCCCACTCATGATCACTCTTGTCTATCTGTTTCAATCCTCGACCAAGCACTCAAGCATTCGCCTCTCACAACTTCATCAATAAACAAATTGAATAACCATAGCAATATCACACATCCCTGTCTTAGACCCACTCTCATTGGAAACCACTCGCTCACTTCATTTCCTATCCTAATACACACTTTATTACCTATGTAAAGAATCTTCACTGCTTGCAACAACCTTCCACAAATTCCATATAACCTCATCACACTCTGCATAGCCTCCTTATCTACTCGATCATAAACTTTTGCCAGATCCATAAACGTAGCATACACCTCCTTGCCTCTTGCTAAATGTTTCTAGCATATCACCCTATCTGTAAAAATCTGATTCAAACATCCCTACCTCTTCTAGAACCACACTGTACTTCTAAGATTGCATCTCCTGTTTACCCTTAATCCTATTAATCAGCACTGTGCCATACACTTTTCCAAGCACGCTCAACAAGCTAATACCCCTTGAATTACAACACTCATGCACATCTCTCTTGCCTTTGAATAGCAGAAAAATACACGCACACAACCAGTCCACTGGTATCATTGACTACATAAAACATAAAAAAAAATCTCGCAAACCATTCAAGTGTAGTCACAACCCCTTCCTTTAACATCTCAGCCCCAACACCCTCCCTACCAGGCGCTTTTATTGCTCCCATTTCCTCTAGTGCTCTCTTCACTTTCTCTATTGTAATCTCTCTCTCATCACTGGCACTCAATACCTGCAGCAGCTATTTTATCTGTCTCCCTATTATCTTCAACATTTAGCAATCTTTCAGAATATTCAGCCCACCTTTGCTTTGCCTCCTCTCCTATCAACAACCTTCCATTTCCACATTTCTTTGTCTCTTCAATTCTTGATCCATCCTTCCTTACTCTCTTCACTTCTTTCCCAAACCTCTTATTCTCTTCATAAAAACGACTCAATCCCTGACCCCACCTCCAGTTGGCCGCCCTCTTTGCCTCAGCTACCTTACGTTTTACTTCCATATTTTTCTCTCGATATCTTTCACACTTCTTAACACTATTACTCTGCAGCCATTCTTCAAATACCCTCTTTTTCTCTTCCACTTTCATCTTCACTCCTTCATTCCACCTTTCACTGCCCTTTCTCATACTGCCTCCAAAAATCCTCTTGCCACACACATCACTTGCAATCCTACCAGAATTCTTTTTTACTAATTTCCACTCCAATTCACTTTTTACCTCTATATTTTTCAACTCTTCAACCTTCACTACCTCTCTTTTGAACCCCTCACTCTAATTCCTACTCTCTTCCTACAACCAATTTTCCCTCAAAGAAAAAATGATCAGACATACCGTTAGCCATACCCCTAAACACGTGCACATCTTTCAATCTTCCAAACACCCTTCTTGTTATCAACCCATAATACATTAATGCCCTTTCTACCACTCTTCCATCTTACTCATGTATAATTATAATAATCTTTCTTTTAGAAAAACTGCTACTTATAACCAGCTCTTGTTCAACACAAACATCTAGCAGCCTCTCAACATTCCCATTTTCACCTGGTACGCCATACTTCCCAATGAAAACCTTCTACCTCTCCAGGCCCCACTCTGACAATTAAGTCATCCATCACAACTACATTATTCCTTTTACCCAGTCCTACACAGCTACAGTAGTTAATTCATTCCGCTCTTCTTCACTTTTCTCACAACCTGGCCCATACATACTAACAAAAGCCTAACATTCCCTATCCAATCTAACCCTTACCCACATTAACCTATATGATACCTCCTTCCATTCCATTACTTTATTATTATTATTATCATTATTATTATTATTATTACTATTATTATTATTATTATTAACATTGTCTTGAATGTGAGTATCTTCAAACTTGAATAGTCTAAATTTGGGAAATAAACAAAGTATAATACCAACAAACATAAGTCTTTTAGTAAGACAGTCGAAAAACTGATGAAATACAAAAGCCCTCCAAGTCTCAAAAGTTTTCACGTGACTGTCACCACAAAAAAGACATTTTTACCTAGACGATAACTTCGTGCAGTTACAGTTCATGTGATGTAAAAAATATTTGCTATTTCTATAATAAAAGATACAAAATAGAAAGCTAGCTTCTCTCTCTCTCTCTCTCTCTCTCTCTCTCTCTCTCTCTCTCTCTCTCTCTCTCTCTCTCTCTCTCTCTCTCTCTCTCTCTCTGTAGATATATATATATATATATATATATATATATATATATATATATATATATATATATATATATATATATATATATATATAAAATGAATATTAATCATAAAATAATACATAAATTTTGCATATTCTCCAATAGGCACCTTCAAACATAATTTCGAAAAATCCACATGAAAAGTTATTGCAGCATTCAAATTTCGTTACACTTTTGACCTTCCTTCAAGTATTTAATCATTTCTATCCATCTCCTTTCTTTCTCCTTGATGATGGTAATTTACTGCCATTTCTTGCCCTGACTGCGTGGAAGCAGCAATTTTTTAGCAGCAATCTCTCCTGGTAATTCTCAAATCTCTTCTTAATGCATACAATAACTCTTGCGCTATGGCTGATTTACCACTCTTTCTGAGAGAGAGAGAGAGAGAGAGAGAGAGAGAGAGAGAGAGAGAGAGAGAGAGAGAGAGAGAGAGAGATTAAAAAAGGAAACAAAATGAAGTTCATTTTTTTTTTTACTCTATTTGGTGTAAAGGTAAGAACCTACAAAAAACTCGCATATATGCACTTGTAATTTTAGGTGAAGACCAAAAGGAGTGGTTACCTAATGTCCTTACCTACTTTGAGGGGTAATTTAATGCCTTTACTATGGAAAGAGTAACTTAGTTACCTTGTTTGATATGTAAACGGCAACTTAATGTTCTTATCTAACATAGAAATGACTACTTAATTTCCTTATTTGGTATAAAAAAAAAACATTTACTATCCTCACCTAACATAAAAAGGACAAATTAGTGTCTACTTATCATAGAAAACATAATTTTTTTGCCTAATATGGAGTGGCACCGTCATTACTTAATATGAAAAGTAGAAATCAATGTCATTGTTTAACATGGAAAAGGCCACTTAGTGACTCTTCCTAGTATGGAGAGGGAAATGTAATATTCTAAAGTAGTGTGGAATAGGCAACTTAAAATCCTAACCCAATACGGTTAGAGCAACTTCATGTCAATACCTGGTATAGAAGAAACTTCTTGATGTGCTTACTTAAAATGGAAAACAAAACCTAATGTCCCTAATGTCAGATATTGAAATGGAATCCTAATGTTTATACTAATAAGGAAATAGCTACATCTCAACATACCTAACATGGAAAGGGAAACTTAATGTTATCATTTAGTACAGATTGATTTGTTGATTGATTTGAATTTTTTTAGTATTGTGACATCAAAAGTCATTTACACAGATATAATTTTTACAAGGTATAAACTCCAAAAATAAAAAAAAAAAAAATAAAAAATCAATTAACCGAAATATTCATATATTTTGCAGAAGTCCAGCCTCACAAATAAATCCAAAAATCCCACTACATATATACTACATCTCCTCCGAGATTCCTAGAAAAAAATATATGAGTACGAGTGAACCGGATCTTAACTGAATGCAAAAATAAATTTGGTTATTCCCAATGTAGCCAATACATTAAGGTGTTGAGACATAAACGCAATCTATACGGAGGATCAAATTTGAAATATTCAAAATATTGAAGTTGACCAAAGGACCCCAAAAAATTTCGATTTTCCTATAGGAAATAATCAAAACATTGATTGTCCAGATTTGGGAGACTAAATTAAAACATCAAAACATGGTCGGATTACTTTCTTTTTAATTAAACCATGGAGTCAGGAGGCACAGAAAATTTAGGATATCTTATCAGGTAGTATTTAAACTAGTTTTTTTAATCACTGGGATATTTAAATGTTTTTTTTTTTTTTTTTTTTTTTTTTTTTTTTTTTTTTTTTTTTTTTTTTTTTTTTTTTTTTTTTTTTTTTTTACACTGAAGGCCCAAAATTATATTATGCAATTTTGATGGCACACAAAGTAGTTGTCAAATCATGATTGCGTAAAAATGTTGGATGTCAACTCTTCGAGCTATTCAATTTATGTTTTCCGATTTGGAAGAAAAGAACTCAAAATTTAGGTTATCCAATTATGGAGTCACTAAATTAGGGTGTTCAAACATGGAAACAGTCACAAGTTTGGTTTTCCAACTATGGAGACGGTCACAAGTTTGGATGTCAAACCATGGAGACAGTCATAAGTTTGGTTGTCCAACCATGCAAACAGTCAAAAGTTTGGTTGCCCAACCATGGAGACAGACACAAGGTTGGTTGTCCAACCAAGGAGACAGTGAAAAGTTTGATTGTTCAACTATGGAGCCAGCCACAAGTTTGGATGACAAGCCATGGAGACAGTCAAAAGTTTGGCTGCCCAACTATGGACACAGACACAAGGTTGATTGTCCAACTATGGAGACAGTGAAAAGTTTGATTATTCGACCATGGAAGACATTCACAATTTTCGTTGTACAACAATGGAATCGGTCACACAAGTTTGGTTACCCAACCATGGAAGACAGTCACAAGTTCGGTTGTCCAACCATAGAGACAGTCAAAGGTGTGAAAGGTGTGGTTGTCATGCCATGGAGACAGTCCCAAATTCAGTTGTCTAGCCATGTAAGAGTAACCAGTTTGGTTGTCCAACTATGAAGAAAGTCAAAAGTTTGTTTGTCCAACCATGGAAGACGTTCACAAGTTTGGTTGACCAACCATGGAGACAGTTACAATTTTGGTTGTCCACCCATGGTAAACTGTCACAAGTTTGGTTCTCCAACCATGGAGACAGTCAAAAGTTTTGGTAAAAGTCAAAAGTTTGGTTGTCCAACAAGGGAGACATTTTTTGGAAACAGTCAAAATATTGGTTGTCCAACCACAGACACAGTTAATAGTTTTGGACACAGACAAATGTTTGGTTGTACAACCATGAAGACAGTAAAAAGTTTTGGATACAGTCAAAAGTTTGGTTGTCCAACTATGATGGAGACAGTCAAAAGTTTTGGAGACGTCAAAAGTTTCGCTGTCAAACCATGTAAAAAAGTTAAAAATTTGGTTGTCCAGCCATGGAGACAGTCGAATGTTTTGGAAACTGTCAAAAGATTGATTGTCCAACCATGGAGACAGTCAAAAGTTTTGAAGACCGTCAAAAGTTTGCTTGTCCAACCATGGAGACCATGAATATTTTGAAGACTGTCAAAAGTTTTGACACAGTCAAAACATTGGTTGTCCAACCAAGGAGACAGTCAAAAATTTTGAAGACTGTCAAAACTTTGGTTGTCCAACCATGGAGACCATGAATGTTTTGAAGACAGTCGTAAGTTTGGACACAGTCAAAAGATTGGTTGTCCAACCATGGAGACAGTCAAAAATTTTGAAGACTGTCAAAAGTTTAGTTGTAAAACCATGGAGACCATTTTTAGGACAGTTTTAAGTTTGGTCACAGTCAAAGGTTTGGTTGTCCAACCATGGAGACAGTCACAAGTTTCATTGTCCAGCCATGGAGACAGTAAAAAGTTTGGTTGTTTGACCATGGATGGCAGTCACAATTTTCGTTGTCCAACCATAAAAACAGTCACACAAGTTTGATTGTCCAACCATTGAAGACAGTCACAAGTTTGGTTGTCCAACCATTGAAGACAGTCACAAGTTTGGTCGTCCAACCATGGAAGACAGTCACAGGTGTGGTTATCAAACCAAGGAGAAAGACGAAAGATTGATTGTCCAACCATGGAGACAGTAAAACGTTTGGTGGTCCAATTATGGAAGACAGTCAAATGTTTGGTTGTCCAACCATGGAGACAGTTACAAATTTGGTTATCCAACCATGGAAGACAATCACAAGTTTGGTTGTCCAACCATGAAAGACAGTCACAGGTTTGATTGTCCAACCAGAGAAAGTCAAAAGTTTGGTTGTCCAACGAGAGAAACAGTCAAAATATTGACTGTCTAACCATGGTGACAGTCATAACTTTTGGAGACAGTCTAAAGTTTTGGTCAAAGTCAAAAGTTTGGTTGTCCAACTACGGAGAGGTAAAAGGTTTTGGGGACAGTCAAAATTTTGGTTGTCCAACCATGGAGACAGTTAAAAGTTATGGAGACAGTCAAAAGTTTTACCATGTAACCATGAAGTAAGAAGTTTTGGAGACAGTCAAAAATTTGGTTCTCCTACCATGAAGTCAGTAAAATGTTTTGGAGACCATGAAAAGTGTGGTTGCCCAACCATATAGACAGTTAAAAGTTTGGTTGTCCAACTATGAAGACAGTCAAAAGTTTTGGAGACCGTCAAAAGTTTAGTTGTCCAACCATGTAAACAGTTAAAAGTTTGATAGTTCAGCTATGGAGACTCTCAAAAGTTTTGGAGTCGGTCAAAAGTTTGGTTGTCCAACCATGGAGACAGTCAAAAGTTTGGTTGCCCAACTATGGAAGACAGTCAAATGTTTGGTTGTCCAACCATGGAGACAGTTACAAATTTGGTTATCCAACCATGGAAGACAATCACGAGTTTGGTTGTCCAACCATTTAAGACAGTCACATGATTGGTTGTCAAACCAGAGAAAGTTAAAAGTTTGGTTGTCCAGCCAGAGAAACAGTCAAAAGCTTAGTTGTCCAACCATGGTGACAGTCATAAGTTTTGGAGACCATCAAAAGTTTGGTTGTCCAACCATGTAAATAAAGTTGAAAGTTTGGTTGTCCAACCATGTAGACAATTAAAAGTTTGGTTGTCCAACTATGGAGACAGTCAAAGGTTTTGGAGACCATCAAAACTTTGGTTGTCCAACCAGGTAAACAGTTGAAAGTTTGATAGTCCAACCATGGACACTCAAAAGTTTTGGAGACACTCAAAAGTTTGGTTGTCCAACCATGGAGACCATCAAGAGTTTTGTTGTCCAACTATGGAGACAGTTAATGTTTTGAAGACAGTCAAAAGTTTTGGACACAGTCAAATGTTTAGTTGTCGAATCATGCATACAGTCAAAAGTTTGGTTGTCCAACCATGGAAACAGTAAAAAGTTTAGTTATTTGACCATGGAAGACAGTCACAATTATTGTTGTCCAACCATGAAAACAGTCACACAAGGTTGATTGTCCCACCATGGAAGACAGTCAAAAGTTAATCATTGTTCAACCATGGAAGAGAGTCACTAGTTTGGTTGTTCAACTATGGAAGACAGCCACAAGTTTGGTTGTACAACCATGGAGACAGTCACAAGTTTGGTTGTCCAGCCATGGAAGACAGTCACCATTTTGGTTGTCCAACTATGGTGACAGTCAAAAGTTTGGTTGTTCAGCCATGGAAGATGGTCACCAGTTTGGTTGTCCAACTATGGTGACAGTCGAAAGATCAGTTGTCCAACCAGGCCGACAGTCACAAGTTTGGTTGTCCAACCATGGAAGACAGTCAAATTTTTGGTTGTCCAACCATGGTTATTTACACAATTGGTTGTCCAACCATGGAAGAGAGTCACAAGTTTGATTGTCCAGCCCTGGAAGACAGTCACATGTTTGGTTGTCCAACCACAGAAACAGTCAAAAGTTTGGTCGTCCAACCATGGTGACAGTCATAAGGTTTGGAGACGGTCAAGTTTTGGTGAAAGCCAAAAGTTTGGTCGTCCAACAACGGAGACTGTAAAAATTTTTGGAGACAGTAAAATTTTTTGGACACGGTAAAAATTATTGCTATCCAACCTTGGAGACAGTTAAAAGTTTTGGAGACAGACAAAAGTTTGGCTGTCCAACCACGAACAGTGAAAAGAATATCAGACAGTCAAAAGTTTGGTTCTCCAACGATGAAGACAGTACAATGTTTTGGAGACCGTGAAAAGTATAGTTGCCAACCATGTAGCCAATTAAAAGTTTTGGAGACAGTCAAAAGTCTGGTTGTCCAACCATGGATATCGTCAAGAGTTTTGTTGTCTAGCTATGGAGACAGTCAATGCTTTGAAGATCGTCAAAAGTTTGGGACACAGTCAAAAGTTTAGTTGTACAAACATGAAGATAGTGAAAAGTTTGGTTGTCCAACCATGGAGACAGTCACAAGTTTGGTTGTTCATCCATGGAGACACACTAGTTTGGTCGTCAAAATATGGAGTCACAACTTTGGTTGTTAAACCATGGAAACAGTAAAAACTTTGGCTGTCCAATCATAGAGAAAGCCACAATTTTCGTTGTCCAACCATGGAAACAGTCACACAAGTTTGATTGTCCCACCATGGAAGACAGCCAAAAGTTAACCGTTCTTCAACCATGGAAGAGAGTCACAAGTTTGGTTGTCCAACCATGGAGGAGAGTCACAAGTTTGGTTGTCCAACCATAGAGACAGCCACAAGTGTAATTGTCAAACAATGGAGACAATCATTAGTTTGGTTGTCCAACTATGTTGACAGTCAAAAGTTTGGTTGTCCACCCATGGAAGACAGTCACCAGTTTGGTTGTCCAGCCATGGAAGACAGTCACCAGTTTGGTTTTCCAACTATGTAGACAGACATAAGTTTTGTTGTCCAACCAGGTAGACAGTCAAAAGATTGGTTGTCCAACCACAAAGAGAGTCTTAACCATGGAGACAGCCACAAGTATGGCTGTCCAAGCATGGAGACAGTCATAAGTTTTGTTATCCAACTATGGTGACTGTCAAAAGTTTAGTTATCCAACCATGAAGACAGTCCTAACCCTGGAGACAGCCACAAGTTTGGTTGTCCAACCACGGAGACAGTCAAAAGTTTTGGAGACAGTCAAAAGTTTGGTTGTCCAACCATGAAGGCAGTCCCAACCATGGAGACAGCCACAAATTTGGTTATCCAACCATGGAGACAGTCAAAAGTCTGGTTGTCCAATAAAAAGACATTGAAATAGGTTGTCTACCCATGGCGGCACAAAACTTAGATGCTCTAAATTAAGCTGCCCAACCTAGGTGCAAATTAAAACTGTACGTTGTAAATTTGGATATTCAACCACCGTGACGCTCAAATTTATTTTAGTCCAACCATGGTGGCACTTCAAATTTATGTTGTCCAACCAATGAGTAGCAAACAATTAACTCAAATGAATTAATGGAAGCATTTTGGATTTCTAACTAAAAAAACATGTAGGCCTACATAAACGAGAATTTCCGATACGAGAATTGGCAAGGCTTCAAAAAAAAAATATAGAATCAATGAGAGAGAGAGAGAGAGAGAGAGAGAGAGAGAGAGAGAGAGAGAGAGAGAGAGAGAGAGAGAGAGAGAGAGAGAGAGGAGAGAGAGAGAGAGAGAGAATCTGTTTCAGTTTTAGAAGTTGAATATTAGAAACAATATAAAATGTTTCTTTTTTTTTACTATATATGATGTAACGGTATGAACTTATGAAAGGACGTAGCAACCTACTTTACATATGTTAACTACAAGGAAGTTTTCCTTAGTCAAAAAAAAAAAAAAAAAAAAAAAAAACCTGAGGATTTTGAAGAAACCAGATAAAATAAAGTAACGTAAAATTAAGTAGCATAGCCCATTTAAAAATTAACTATTTAGAAAATGACAGAATCAAAATACAAAAGAATAAGCCAAAAGATACTGTATAAAAAATATTCTACTGAAAATATATAGGCACTTGAATCTCATTTTCCCTGAACTATTATTAACATGCATTAAGGATATTATTAACATGCATTATGGAATGTTCCGGTAATTATAAAGTCAGAAATTTAAAAGTATTGAGAAATCTCGTGCAACATAATGAATTATGAATCAAGTATATATTCTGTGGACCTGAAACACCAAAGGTTGTGCAGTAAATAAGGAAGCATTAAAAACAACCTAATAAGTTTACACGATTTATCTAAAATATAAAAAATCTTAAGATTCTATTTCCGTATTTAATGTAGGGTTTAGATAAATGGAAGTTTAGTTAACTGGGAGGAGGTAACTCAACTACTAAGGACGATAAAAAGCAATTTGCCTGGAGGCAAGCAGTCGTAAAAAAACTCAAATGAGAGCATGGAAAGCTTAAAACATTCGTGTCACAACACAAAAAGATAAAGAAAAATAACATGATTGATAATGATGAAAATGGTATGTGCAGTGAGGAGGGGGATGGGGGACTAAATATTATTCATCGATTATGATTTTCAAAAGATTAACAAAGATTAACAGTATGAACTTTTTTTTATTTTTATTCATGAGTGAAAAACAAATTAAGTTCATTGTAAGAAGACATAAAATTGCCTCCCTATCATACGAATAAAATAAAGAAAATTAACTTACAATTTACAATTATGTAAAATTATTCTATGCATTCCAGTCTGATAAAATATAATAATTCCAATAAAACAAAAAAATAATCAGATGGTATCCTTTTAATTGGAAAAAATATAATGTCATAACTTGAACCAGATTAAATTATTTCGATGCTAATTAATTACAATTTGAAAAATCGATTGTAGCGTGAGCGATCAGTGGAGTCTCATCATTTCATAATTTGAACAGGAAAAATAACTGAATTTGAACTGTCAACAATTGCAACACGAATAGAAATGAGTTGATTATAGAAATTGGGTTCACTTTTAACGAAGAAAAGAACTATTGAATTTATAAGTAAAGAAAATAATCAAATTACAATAGGAATATTTTATTAATTTTATTCCAACAAACAAAAAATTATTAATGGTGCTTCAAATTTTTGTGCAAATGAGTTATTTGACCCAATCTCTATAAGCTTCGAACAGAGTCCAAAGAAATGAAAGTTCAGCTATGCGCGATTATCACGAAATAACCCAGCGCTGAAATTTCCCTTTGTTAAGCATAAAGGCATAAAATTATGAAGGTTCGAGAGAAAATAAAGAAGTTCAAGACTAGAAAAGGACACTATATTTTATTACTGTACGGGACCCGTCAAACTTGACGGCTAAATATTTAGATAGATATGCAAGCATATGCACACACAAATTTAACCCCTCCCACTTTCGTAACTGCAATAAGGCTGTTTCGGTAATTTGTGGAATATTATGGTTTCAAAATGTACCTCGCGGAGTAACTACTCTCACTAGAGTATGAATAATCCCTTTCCCCATACGAGAGACGGGGAGAGACCAAGTAATCAGACGTTTGGCAATGACACTCAGCGTGATAGGATATTATATCTACTGTATATATGCATATATATATATATATATATATATATATATATATATACATATATAAATATATATATATATATATATATATATATATATATATATATATATATATTAAATGATAAAACTAGAGAAAATATTTATAAGCACCTCACGTAAAAATTCTTTGTTCTTAAATGAAAATTCTTCCTTCAGAAGTATTATATCTATTTCTGACTTCCTAACTAATAAGATATAAGAGTAAATGTTGAGTATTTATATACAGCAGTATATAATGATCAAAAAACCTTTTTGAAAATAATTTTTCTGTAAACATCATCGGATGGACCAGTAATAACGAAAATTAATGTTATATAAATCGTACATTTTCTTCCCCGTATACGTTCTAAATATTATTCCCTGCAATACGATCATTAAAAAAGAAGAAGAAGAAGAAGAAGTCCTGGTAAAAAGTTTGATATTAAAGTTCAGTCAAACATTCATGGACCATTCAAGAATAAAAAAGCTGATATGGAGTAGCACTCTACACTGATGGAAAAAAAATCACAGGAATATCACTTACAATCACGGATTAACTACATTAAAACTATATCAAACACGCCTTCACGGACACAGGACCCAAGAAACTTGATCTCTCTCTCTCTCTCTCTCTCTCTCTCTCTCTCTCTCTCTCTCTCTCTCTCTCCTTATATATATATATATATATATATATATATATATATATATATATATATATTTATGTGCATACGTACATGCAACAACAACAATAACAACAAAAGCCTCAGATATGTCCTTATTCATGTCTGGGGTTGGGTAAATATTCATCACCAGGCTGGCCACTGCGGATTAGTGATGGTGGGAGACTTCAACCTGATCGCTCACAGCCAACCAACTTAGTATGGGTAGGCCTGACTTTTTCGGCTTTGCTGATCATGGCGATACGCAAAACCTTTCAGCTCGTTAAGGTATCCCACTCAGAAAGGGATATAAATAAATATATATATATATATATATATATATATATATATATATATATATATATATATATATATATATATACATAAAAATTTGTGTGTAACGGCTACCGTGGGCTACACAGGGAAAAGATTCCAGATTTGAATACTGGCTCTTTAAATTCACTTTTTTCCTCTATAGGTCTAACCCAAATACATACTTAGATTTGGGATCTAACCAGCAAATTATAAATAGCTATTAGGTGTAATCGAAGGGACTAGTACCCACACTCCAAAAAGGCAGTCGAGCACCGTCAATATCTACGGAAATAGGGCGTATACAAAAATACTCACTATTCATCTAATTCCAGCGGTTACGGTACTTGTCTCATCAGCGATGTATTTCTCGTTATAACACTTTCCCAATCTAAATGAAATAGGCTTATTTCATCAAATACCATTATGCTTCCGTTGAACAAGGCATGGACTACGAGCCATGCCTATTACAAACGGCTGTGAAGAATGGCATGATGAGAGCACCATCATACTGACAAGATTAAGAAACTTACACACTAAGTCCACCCCTTCTAGGAGAAAAATTTAAATTTTCACCTAATTAACACAATCATCCTTGAACATCATATATATATATATATATATATATATATATATATATATATATATATATATATATATATATATATATATATATGAGAGAGAGAGAGAGAGAGAGAGAGAGAGAGAGAGAGAGAGAGAGAGAGAGAGAGAGAGAGGGAGAGAGTTTCTCCAGGACGTGAGATCGAAATTAAAAGAAAGATAAGCTTGGGATAGAGAGCACTTGGTAAACAAAATGAGAGTAAGAAATTTAAAATGTCAATTTCTCTAAAAAGAAAAGTATTTAATCAGATGGTCTTACCAGTATTAACTAATAC
>NC_090732.1:137984980-137987480 GCF_036898095.1 Palaemon carinicauda | reverse complement strand
TGGGCAGGACATATAATGAGAATGATATATAATACACAGACATTAAGAACAACTGAATGAGACCATAGAGATTGCAAAAGAAGCAGGAGAAGCAAGACAAGATGATGGATTGACGAACTGAGAAAATTTGTCAGTATAGACAGCCATAGAAAGACCATAACATCGTACATAGTAACGACATTTCTCTTTTTTGTATATATTATCCTTAGTATTTTCGCTCTCCCCTCGCACTGACAGCAACGTGCATCAACCTGTCTGCTTTTCTTTTGTTAACTGTTAACAGAACCGGTTGCCAGTTGGACATAAAATAGCCTGTTATTTTTTGTGACCTTCTTGCCGGGACTCTGATTGTATATAAACTCGATGTTCTGTAATAAACTTACTCAGTTACTTTCATCTCCCCTTTTGAGTCACAACCTACTCTTGACCCGTCACGTTGGTGACCCCGGAAGTCGACTCGCTCCTTCCACCTTTCCTCCCTTCACTGGTACTATGGCAAACTCCACGGAAGTTGGCGCTGCCCCATTCAAACTTTCGTCATTCGCCAGCGGAGAGGCGTTTGCTTGGTTTCAGCGCGCAGATGTCCAGTTCCGCATCAAGGGCGTGACTCGCTTAACCACCAAAGAAGATTATGTTCTCGCGGCGATATCCAAGGACACATTCCCGGAAATCTCTGACTGGCTTTGTGAACAAGGAGACACCCCAATAGCGTATGACGCCCTCAAAACATACCTTTTGCAACAGTACTTGCCATCGCCAGCCGCCCGTATAGCAAAGCTTTTTAGCTCTCTCAACAACTGTTGCGGGACCAAAGGGCTTCACTCGCACTCAGGGATATGACCAGTAATGCTCGCCTTCAACCTGCCGCAGACGAGTCTCCTCGTGAGGTGAAACTACTTCGTACGCTTTGGGTACACCGTTTACCCCGAACCTGTAAACGCTGCCATACCCAATGTCGATAGTTTACTCATAAAGGACTTGATGAACAAAGCCACTTCCCGATCTTCAAGACTTCCATCAACGCCTCCACCCCTGACGAAGAGGACGCCTATTCAACCTCAACCGAAGCTGACGTGAATGCCGTAGGACATACACGCCTACCCCGTGACGTGCTGGAGCGGCGACAGAGCCACCCATCACCCACCACTCGCTCGCGCCCCAACCAACGACTTCTACGGCCACTTACTGTTGCCCATCGGCCGCAGTTTTGCCACGAAGAAATGTGCCAAGGATTGTCAGTGGCCAAAAAATGTGCAAGTAGGCCATTGTTCCTGGTGGTGGCCTCCCATGTTCCTAATCTTTTCTTTTGACATGATGCAGCAACGGGCGTGCGATTTTTGGTAGACACGGGTGCTTGTCGTTCTCTTTTGCCAAGGGAACTCTTCAGTACACGACGTAGTCTGTGTAAGCCTGCCTACGTCCAACAGGTAGCTGCCAATAGATCTGTGATACTCACCTATGGTTACGAGAACCTAACATAATCGTTTGGAAAAGGTAAATTTAATTGGAAGGTTCTCGTTGCTGACGTCACATTGCCAATCCTTGGTGTGGATTTTCTCTCTAAATTTCCACCTTCTGGTCGATGTTGCCACTGATGATTGGTCAACGCAGCCTCATACTTGTCGACAACTCTTCAACCCGCCCCCTCCAACTTCACTCTCCACATCAGCCCACACAACGGATGCCAACACCCACCTCCTCACGTCGTACCCGTAAGTTTTCCGTCCAGAACTTAGCCGAACGCCCACGGCTCCTGCCAAGCATGGTATTTATCACCATATCAAGACGACGGGTCCTCAGTTTTCGCAAAATTCAGACATCTGGCACCAGATCGATTGGCAGCCGCCAAACAGACGTTCGCCAAAATGGAGGAAATGGGCCTTTGCCAAAAGGCCCCCAGCCCATAGTTGTCACCCTTACACATCGTCCTGAAGAAAGACACCTCCCTCCGTCTATGTGGGGATTACAGGCGCCTGAACATGCAAACAGAACCGGATCACTACCCACTCCCAAACATCGCCAACGTGACCACCTACCTGCACAAAGTGAAGGTTTTCTCCACGCTCGACCTCCTGAAGGGATATTATCAGGTGTCTATGAAACCAGAAGACATTCTCAAGACCGCCATCACCACTCCGTTCGGTACATAAACATTCAATTATTCCTGTTTTGGCCTTCGTAATGCTGGGGCAATGTTTCAACGTCTCATGGATGGCATCTTAGGGGACCTCTCCTTCTGTGTATGTTACGTGGACGACATACTTGTGTTCTCTTCCTCAAAAGAGGAACACCTTCTTCACCTGCGCATCGTGCTCAACCGCCTGCAACAAAACGGCCTTGTAGTCCGGTACCACAAGTGTACCTTTGGCGCCAACGAAGTGTCGTTCTTAGGGCACCGCATCACTCCTGAAGGAGTCCATCCCCTCCCTGAGAAGGTAGCAGCCGTTCAGAGCTTCCCCACGCCCTCGACCATCAAAGCACTGCCGGAATTCTTGGGCAT
>NC_090732.1:137947480-137979980 GCF_036898095.1 Palaemon carinicauda | reverse complement strand
ATCAGTGATTGCTTGTAGGTAAAAACAGTCTACTAAAAGCCAATTATCTGTTCACTGTTAAAATGACACGTCCATGCACACAAACATAAAAAAAAAACATGATATGACTCACAATCCTGCTTGTGAGATACTTTTCTGACATTAATTGCTCAAAATTATTTCTTTTATGAAATGAAGCAATTTTTGGTCTAATTTTCAAATGAAAAGATAATGAAAAATGGGAAGCCACTTATCAACCTCATCCTCAAAAAGATTCATCACTACATACTAACCAATGCTGTTTTTGTTGCGGGAATCATAATGGCCATGATTTGCAAAAGTGAATATCTTATATGGTATGGAATCTTTGTTTTGGTTGCCAGTTGTCAGTTACCATATAGTCGTTTGCAGTTGAGAATTACTCAATGTTAGCCGACCCGGCCATATAATCTGATCATTTTTTAACATTTTGACATGGATAGCGGTGTTGACAATGATAATGCTTGTGTCTGCCAGTGTCAGTATCATACAACTGAATACATTGATTCATTGCAAACTGCTTTCAGTGCTATAGTATTATCCTCAAGCCTATACTTATTTGATTTGTCAAATGCTTAGAACGAATGTAGATAGAATACAATGCATCTTTCCAAACTGCATTTGCATCTATTTCAAACCTCTTTGAAATGATGCCTTGTCCTTTGTACACTCCAAGTCCTTTTATCTAAGACTTTGATTAGCTAGTTGATTTTTCAATGATTGACAATTACTTAAGCCAATTCTCAGAATTGTACAATGAATTGAAAATCCTAGACACAGAAGATATTTACCAATCTTTCGTTGAGTTTTGTGTGTTTAAATCTTTGCCCTTTTAATGTCATGGTTTTTGCCAAGTCACATTCATAAAAGAAACCTTCTTCGTCCCGAAACAGAAATCTGTCATCCTAAATCCCCTACCTGGAAAACTGGTTTTTGGAAACAGCCATGGAGGATTTATAAATTGAGAAATTGTCGATCTTCAACACTTCAGATGATGACGTGAATTAAGAACTTTAGACTTCGGAAACTACTTAAACGATGGGCAGTAACGCTGCAGAGGGAGAGCACATAGACATGGAAAGGATAGAAAAATGTCTGACTTAGAGCTATGGTCTACTTCTTATAGATCGAAAGAACGACAGCAAACTCCTGTACATGCCATGAGCAACAGATACAGTGAAACATGATGGAAACAGTACAGATGTTTCCTTGAAATATTTCCATTAAAGAATCTCTCTCGTCTAATACCTCATCTTTCTACTTTCCCCATCTTCAGATGGGTCTGGGAGGGAAGTGGTGATCGCAACGTTCCCTGACAAACCAAGGACCAACCACCGTACTGTGGTCCGTAAACCATTAGTGCATATATCACAGAGGAAGAGACGCGACAGCATTCACAACAAATATGAAATAATTTTGTTAATATCATACAAGATAGGGTTGCATTTCATATCACCCATTCTCTCATTATTTTTTCCCCTCTTTTCGTAATCGCATATAACGCATTTTGATTTCATTATTCTTCACCTTATAGCAATACGGTGACTTGGAAATATAAAATTACATTTGAATTTATTCTATTTTGTCCATTAACATCATTCAGGTACGTTAGTTCTCTCTCTCTCTCTCTCTCTCTCTCTCTCTCTCTCTCTCTCTCTCTCTCTCTCTCTCTCTCTCTCTCATCGTATTTTAGGGCCATATGTAAATCGTAATGGTTGTTTTACCAATTGCCCTTCGCTAAGTCACCATTTGCCAAGGACACTCATCATTAAGTTTTGCAAAATAATTAAGTTTATTTTGAAAGGTATTCCTGTATGCAGTAAAATCTAATTCTCATTTATCTTTATTTTTTTCTTCTCTTCCCTCGCGTAAACGAAGTACGACGCAACAGCTTACTCATTTAGCCTATATTTTGTTTTGTTACCTATGGTTATCCACAGCATTCTTCTAAAAGCTCGTTCATATGATAATGATACATACTGTATAGTCATCCTCCATTTTTTCTCTCTCTCTACTGTTCTTCTAAAACGTTGTTATTGGTGTTCCATGATCAGTGGGTCAAGAAATCTTGTTTTATGCTAGACTAATACTAATAATAGCTGCCGAGATAATAGTAGTAGTAATGTGAGTAATAATTATTGTTACCATTAGTATTTATTACTATTATTGCTATTATCAGCAGCATTTATAATCATCATTACAAAGCGAAAAGGCCAAATACAGTACGGGAAAAGAAATTAAGAATTAAAAGGTAAAGGATAAGCTTTAAACGAGCTACACCAACAAATAAGATGATGAACAAAGCAAACCGAATAAGGTTAATTGTAAAGAAACTGTAGACTAAAATTAACCTTCTCAGAAATATCCCTTTGCACCTAGTTTGCAATTCTGAAATTCGATCTCGAATTGGTCATTCCACAACTTGGTAACAACAGAAATAAAATTTTAAAACTCGGTGTGATATAACCCATTTAAAAGAAAATGCATACTGTATAAAACACTGGTTTAAATTTGCGGCTTGACATTTTCTGTTTTTCTTTATTAACTTTTTGGTTGTTCCTTATTCCCTTTATTCCAACCCACTGATCTTCGTGCCAGTGAAATATGTCGACGCCTGAAGACTTCTTTAAAAATTGGTTTGTGTGTAACTTTGAAGTTTGTGCTGTTGGGATTCTAAACCAGAATCTTGTGTGGTCTTATTAATGAATTCATTTTATTAAATCAGTTTTATTATTTTTTCTAGTAATAACATCTCAAAAATTGCATATTACAAAATAGAAACACAATCAAAAGCTACTCTAAACCTACGTCATGGTACTCTGGATTGAAATGAAGAAATTCATCGCAACAGGATCTCCCAAACTAGATAAGTAAGTCTACAGAATTAAATGTTTTCATATATTGAACTTGAAATCACAGGTTTTCCCATTCTATTCTATTTGGTGTTTTCCCCGGAGTGATTAGCGTAACTTCCAAATAGAAATGTCGTGAGAGAAACAGCAAAAGTAATCATCTATCGCTCTGCTGGTATAACTATCACGCAGGTCCCCGTATCCCAGGCTAAAACCATATCGAATTCTGATAAATCATCAGGCGAGCGCTTTCCTTCTTCGGAGAAGATTTCGAATTTTCTCATTCTATCTTATCGAAACAATTTCACGCATTTACAACTGAAAATAAGCACCCCCATTAAAAAAAGTAACCAAGAGCTTTATCAATATCAAGACGTGATATTCATCAAATTCTCTCCATTGTACCGTTTAAGACAGGCGGAAGGAAGGAGGGGGGGGGGGCATTTGCTCTCTTCATATGATTATTGTGTAAATACAATACTTCCATCAGTAATATCTAATATGCAAAATAATTTTTTTCTTTTTTTAAGTCCTTGCACATATATGATATATCCTTAAAGAACATTACACTAAACCATTTATCCTAAAGTAATAATAATTATTATCATCATTAACACGATAATAAAAGATCAAAGAATTATTTTCTATTTTACTGCATTGCAGATGAATGGTATACCATCTTCATGGGAGAAGGGAGTGGGAACAATACCTTTCACTGTATAATTCAAATGAGCTGAATTGTAAAACTTATTTTCGGACAATTTCGTAGCTACTCAATTGCAATGACAATGTAATCAAACTTCAATTGCATCATGAACAAATTCCAGCGAACGAATCATGTACCCCAGACAATATTCTGAGAAGTAAATCATTAATCTTTAAAATAATAGCAGCAAATAATGAAAGTCATCACAATACACAATACATTACGGCTTACGAGGGGAACAGCCCCTCCTGAGGACAAAGGAAAAGAGCTCAAAGGATGGACGAAAGATAAAGTGAGACTGAAAAGGAAAGTGAAAATGCAAAGAAAGGATTCGAGACATATACAAAGAAGGAATTGCAAGAAAGGATTTAGCAGTTAGATTTTTTTGTAAAGGATATTGATGAAAAATATTCACACCCCAAAAATAGGCAATTAAAATGATAAAAGACAGGATGTCCGTAAATGCACGTGCATACACATAACTATATATGTATATTTATACATACATACATACATACATACATACATACATACACATAGATTATATATATACAAATAAATATATATTAAGTATTACTATTATTATTACTTGCTAAGCTATAACTCCAGTTGAAAGAGCAGGATACTACAATCCCAATGGCTCCAAAAGGAAAAGCACCCTAGTGCGGAAAGGAAGTAAAGAAATAACAATAAATCATAAACTGTATACAAAAAAAAAAGAAAAAAACCAAGAAAATACATAAATAATAGGAACAACGTTAAAATATGTGTGATATAAACACTATGCAACGAGACCTATGTCAAACTGTTTAACAGAAAAGAATTTGCAACAAGTTTGAACTTTTGAAGTCCAAGGGCAAGCTCAGAGGACTGATCTTGAAAGTTGTTGTTTAAGCTTTTTGGCTTTTGCCAAATTGGATTCTTGTGATGTTAGTGGGGATTCTTGTCTCATTATATACACATGCTTCCAAGATCAACAAAGTTGTGCTTTTGCAACTAATAAAAAATCCAAAAATTTTCCCCCAGTCAGCATAGAGGAATCATCATCTACAAAAGCAACCATTGTGTAAATAAGACAAGGGTGCCCATTGTCGTCACAAGAATCAAATTTTGTTTAAGTTAACAACCTCTTCCAAGCTTTCGTAAGATCATACATCGCCGGAGGGAGGGGGGGAGGCAAAAATGTTGACGGTACCAACACAACTACTTCAATACTTCAATCACTCCTACATAGACTTTGTTGCCGATCATTGCTTTGATTTATAAGGGAACGTTGAATACATTGAAGAATTTGGGGATATGAATACTGCCTAGTTAATATCACAGTTGAACAACAGAAAAAAGGGTCATTGAAAAAAACAGAAAAAAATTCAGTACAGAATAAATGGAGCTGATACCTTTTAACCATGCAAAACGCTGTTTGCTTGGAACACCATTCTGAAGAATATAATATCTAAAATATGCATTAAAAGACACAAAGATAGTATATAATTAAGAATACAAGATGTTATGAACATGGTAATAGAAATACTATAACCTCCCATTCGTTCAAACAACCTGGAGTATTAATCGATTCAGGTGAGGTCATTATTAAAATGATTATCCCTTAAAGTCAGGAAAGGCTGAGAATAATCAACTTTAATAATGTCTCTGAGATGGAAGAAAACAATAGCAAAAGCTTTGTAAAAAAAAAAAAAAAAAAAAAAAAAAAAAAAAAAAAAAAAAAAAAAAAAAAAATTTCCTTAAATAAACATGCAGCCGCAAAACTTATGATAACTTATAGAAACATAAACATCATTTATTGACTTTTAGCATATCCAGTACATACAAGTGTATATACAGTATAGATTGAACTTGAGAATTTGTAAAGGGCTATATTTAGGCTATGAAAGAAAGGCTGTGATGAAATTTATATTGAAGACAGTGCTCATAATTTTTCTTCATTAAAAATTACAGCAACGTAAATGCACAAACAAACCAACAAACACACACGCATTATATATATATATATATATATATATATATATATATATATATATATATATATATATATATATATATATATATATACTGTATATATATACATACACACACACACACACACACACACACACACATATATATATATATATATATATATATATATATATATATATATATATATATATATATATATATATATATATAAATCTGTAATTTCTACGGCAAAAAATATGCACGTTTAGAATATTGAAACAATATCAGAGTAATGAATGAAATCAATTGTGATCCTCATAAGGAAACTTGAGTCTGCCTATATAGTAAAGCAGATCGGTAAACCGGCAGCTGAAATAACAGGCTTCGTGAATGAACGCAATTGTTTCCTTACAACCACAGACAAAGGTGACCGAACTATCAGATCAATTTTATGTAACCACCACGCCCCATCGATCAAGTGATTAACCTTAGTTACTAAGGTTTTTTTTTCTCTTCATCATAAAAGATGTTCCGGGGTATATTCGTCATAAGCTACAATGGGATTTTTTTTTTTTACATTGTGTACATGGTAGGAGAGCTATAGATTTTTATTTGATCGTTAGTTTTGCCCTCGCTTTTTGTTTTTCAGTCGTTCTTAGAACAGTGCCAAGTTTGGCTTCATTCGTTGTTAAAATTATTTCGTCTTCACTGTGCACGTTTTCCTATGTAGTTCTTCTCATTGCTTCTCCATGTTCTAAGGTTTTTCTTAAAAGAGTTGATATCTGACTGAATGTCATAATTACTATCACTAATACTATCAATATTATTGCCATCCTAATTCTAATCTCGACTGCTAGTAATTTTCCTTTGGAGGAGTCGGCTTAACAACTTATAAACTTCTCAATTACATGTCCATAATCTTACTAAAGGGGATGAAATTGCACATAACCTAAGCTCCATCTTCTTTGTGCAGTCTTACTATATTTTTTCCCTAACATTCCTCCTGTCATTGGAATTGATAGTAAAATAACTGATTAATATATGCAACAAACATTTAAGCAAATACAAGTCATAACAAGACTCACACAAAGAAGTAAACTTTTTTTTTTCACTATTCCCATTCCAGGTATTCCCTGACTGCATATACCCGTACCTAATCTCATAAGTGCTCGTACCCTAGCAAAGCAACGTCTAAACAGGATTACGACAAAAGTCATTCCGTGAAATGATTTCCTAATCCCCATTTTCGCCACCAGTTCAAGATGGCGCTGGGACAGCGAACGAGACTTTGGAGGCAATAACATCATGCTACGATTTTTCTTTATGTTTAATTTTTCAGGATTTATACTGGACAACAAAATACGATTTCTCGTATACATTCTTGGTGTTTCTTTGAATATGTGGCACGCTATCGTTCTTTTTTAGCAAGTTAAAAATTAAATAATTAAGTATTTAGTAGCCATATGGTCAAGAAAACAACAGTTTTGAAGAAACTAAAAAGGAGAAACGTCGTTCCATAAATCCATAAAAAGGCCATTTCGTGAGACTTCGGGAATAAAACTAGAAGGAGCCGAGACTGGGATCAATAAATCACAACAGAGTGAAAAAACGCAGACACGTGAAAACCGGACGACAACAATAAACATAAATAACATAACTAGAGGGCAATCTATGGCAGGTCAGGAGATCGAGGTGAAAGAAAAATGACCCAGTATCATACGAGGAAGAGGCAATAGTTATCATAGGTCATTTGATTAGTTTGTCAGTTTTAATATTGGGCAACCTAACGCTATAAAACCACTAGAAATTTGGAAACACTTTCGCTTTAAAGAGTGGACTATAAGAACATTCTGAACTTCTTAAACAGCCATATATCAACAAGAAAACAGAAAAATAATATAATCTAAAATTCATATTTCATATCGACCAAACACTTGCTATCTACACTAATACAATATACATCAGATGCGGTTCTTTATATCGATGTAAACTTCTTTTTTGGGGGGCGAGGCCCCTATTGTCAGGGAAATATTTTTTCATCTAGTCATAGGTAGAATACTTGCACTTACATAATTCGAAAGCCTTTTTTTTTATATAAGATGCATTCACATTACCTGCCATGATGAAAGACCAACGTGTCTTTGGAGGGATTGATATATGGAATTTGGAACATGAAACCGGAACCTGGGACTAGAGAGGCATTGAAAAGACCCATCTTTAATGCTTAGAGTGAACAACCTACGAGGTCTTTGGAAGGAGAAAGGTTTCAGTAAAACTGACGTTTTATTATGAAACTGTATAATATGAACGTCATAACCACATCAACAATTATATTCAAAGTTATAAAAATATTCAAATGCAAAAGTTAAAAATAAACCTCAGTTGATCCAAAAAACCTTATAAAAAAGTAATCCACGAATGATATTACAATGCAGTAGACAACACTGGCAAAGTCTAGGACATACTGGTCCAGGATTTTGCTCGATGTCTCTACACAGCATAAGAATTAAGGGCAATAAAGAAAATACATCATACTTAAAAACTAAATTAACAATAATGATAACAAAAAGATGTACAGAAACATAAATAAAGTGATTGCTAAAACCCATAAGCTATAGATAAAAAGTCGGAAAAACTAGTCAACCTAGTCAACGTGGCGGAGCCGATACACCATGCAAGGCTAAATACCCTCCAGGATAGCCACTTCAATTGAAGGGAGTACAATAAGGGTAGTTTAAAAAAAAAAAAAAAAAAAAAAGCAACAGATAAGGAAAAGACAACCTCTTGATAAACCATCAGGCACCCATGGCCCATCTATTAAGCCTGCCCAATACACCATTTAAAAATAAAATAAAAGAGAGAAAAAAAATAAGATAGAATAGTGTACCCGAGTGTATCCTCAAGCAAGGGTCCATTCGGATTGGAATATCACCCCCGGATTCAGGGAGAAACTTATCAAAAATGCTGGATGAGACATGGAGGCCCAGCAATTACAAAACAATTGAAATAAGATGCCAAGGAGCTTTGTGAACGCGATGATATCACCTGCAAGTGGGATGCATAAGTGGTGAATGTCATCATGTACAAGAATAAATACTTGGATAAGTTGTGCAGCATACTTGGCAACCCCATAAAATCAAACATTTTCAGAAGGACCCAAATGAGTCGGCAAAAAAGAATGAACCATTTCATACAGAAAGTCAATTCTTTGACAAAACATCTTAACTGACTCATCATAGATTAAGGCCTGGCTATTGTTCTGGTATCTTAAAAATGTACAAACCAACTCCTGTCACTACAGCTACCTAATAATTCCCCCAAGAAGTTGAACTTCATTCTCACTACCCATATGCTCCCATTGTATTCAGTTACCTCATCAGCTCCAGTCAGAAACTGCATTGCATCCTTAGATGTACAGCTCCCGTTTACTGATGTCCCTACACACAAGGCCATCAATATAATCATGGATTATGCATACAAAAATTACCTTATAGAATAGGATATACCCAAAAAATTACAACACACTGTGTCAGAGAAAATATAAGCATGGCATTTCCATTCCTCCCCCATTGAAGGGAACCCTTCGGGAGAGATAACAGTATGAGAATGGGGACCCCAGTGCAGACATATATGTCAGGTACACTAGTGATAAGGATGCTCCACATATGATTGCTGTCTTCAAGAGAAACTCCTGATTATAAACCTTTTTAGATATGGAAAACTTCAAGCCAGACCAAGACTACATATGAGTCACCAACGTGGGTCGCTGCCTCAGAGCTAGAGGGAAGTGCCAAGTTTTATTAAAGAGATCTTTTTGAACCACCTGTTTGAAAAAGGCCATGCTACCCAGCAGTAGTTACAAAGAGATGAACATATTTTACTATATCTGCCAGCTCCTGACAACAGATATGGAGATCACCTTAATGGGAACATAACTGAAAAAAAAAAATTAAATCAATATGGAACTCGAGCTCAACTACCCAACCCTCACAAAGAAAAGATAATCATTTATCACAGAAATAACTTTCATGACAGTTAATGTGAGAAGTATAAATCTGTAAGAAGTATCATCAGGAGTGATGTCTGTCCTATTGATCAGGACATGAGCATTGGCCTGTGTATCTTTAGCAGGTGAAGTCTCGCTAGATCCCTATTGATAAGGAACAGTACAACTACAGGACCACCAGATCAGCTGCACCAAGATCATTGCATGTCGTAAAACGTCCTACTGACTGACCATATACAGATGTTTTAGTACCAAAGCATAACCAAGTAATGACTGCTGATGAATAATCACTCAACCTCTACCAAAGATCCTATTCTTAGCTCCCAAAGACAAAATGGCCACTGTCACTGGCGAAAACCATTGTCGTCGTCGGCGCCTACTCGTATCCGAGTATTGGGTTCTGTCGTTAGCCATCAGCCTCCTATCTTTGGGGTGGGTGCTTATGTCTGATGTGGCTGTTAAGTCCTAGTCTGTGGTGGAAGAGTCGCGGACAGTGTTCACAAGGGAGGGTAGGTGGTGGGCGGGGCTGTTCTAATCGCTCTCTCCTTCTTCTCCTCCTAGCCTCTTCATTTTGTCTCCTCCTCTCCTCGAAGTCCACGGTGCCATGGTGTGCTGTGCTCCTCCAGGTTTTCCTGTCCCTGGCTGTTTCTTCCCAAGAGGAAGGATCGATGTCAGTTAGAGCCAGGGTGCGCTTTAGTTGATCTTTATAGCACATTTTCGGGGCTCCTCGTGGTCTGGTGCCCTGGGTCAGTTCTCCGTAGAATATCTTCTTTGGGACCTAGATGGATCCATCCTATGCACGTGTCCTATCCAGCGGAGGCGGATGATGGTGGCCTCCACGCTGGTCAGCGAGGCACGTTCTAAGACTTCAATGTTGGTGGTGTGGCTCTCCCAGGGGATTTTCAAGATCTGCCTCAGTTTCATTTGTTGGAAGCATTCTAAGGTTTTTAATATCGCTTCTATATAGCGTCCATGGTTCACATGCATACAGGAGCGTGGAGAGGACTACTGCCCTGAGCACCATTATTTTGGTGGTCATTGTCAGTGCGTGGTTGTTAAATACGCAGCAGTTGAGTCGGCCAAAGGCGGAGTGGGCTGCCCTGATCCTGTTCTCCACGTCCTTTTTGCTTGTGGGAGCTGATGTTAGGATGGTCCCTAGGTAGGAGAACTGGTCCACTTGTTCTAACGGTTGGTCACTCACTGTGGTATTGAAGTTTGGGAGCATCAGTCCTGGTGGATGTTGGACGAGGGTCTTGGTTTTGTCTGTGTTGACTTGCATCCCAAAACGTTCGTAGGCAGAGTTGTATGCATCAGCTAACAACTGCAGGTCCTCTGCCGTCTGACCTGGGGTGGCATTGTCGTCAGCATACTGCAGTTCTCACACTGCACACAAGGTGGTCTTGGTTCTGGTGCGGAGTCTAGCGAGGTTGAAGACGCCTCCATCCATGCGGAAACGTAGGTCGACTGAGGGTGTGTCTGGGGGAATCTCGTTGAGCATTGCTGAGGTGTATAGCGAGAAACACGTTGGGGCCAGAACACAGCCCTACTTCAGGCCGCCGTTGATGGGGAATGGGCCTGAAAGAGAGTTCTGGTGGCAGACTCTCCCAACCATTCCGTCACGGAGGGCACGCACCAGCTTGACAAAATTGGGTGGGCAGCCATATCTTTTGAGGACAGCCCACATGGCAGGTCGAGGTACTTTGTCGAAGGCCTTTTTCAAATCCCACAAGATGAACATTATGGGCTATTGTTGTTCGAGGCTCTTCTCTTGTAGTTGTCGTGCGAAGAAGATCATGTTTATGGTCCCGCGGGAAGGTCGAAAGCCGTACTGGGACTCTGGCAGGACGTCTTCTGCGAGAATAAGGAGGCGTTCAAGGAAAATTCGAGAGAAAATCTTATTCGCGATGCTTAGTAGTGATATTCCCCGGTAGTTGTTACAGTTCTCCCTGTCTCCCTTCTTGAAGATGGTAATGATGTTTGCATCGAGGAAGTCACTGGGGAGGGTCTTGATCTCCCATATTTTCAGTATAAGGAGCATCAAACGGTTCCTCAACCCGGGGCCACCGTGAGTGAGGAGCTCCAACGGAATGTTGTCTGGCCCTGGGGCTTTGCCGGGCTTCATGCGCTGGATGGAGGGTGCTGCAGGGTCATTCGCAGGAGATCGTCTGAGGTGTCTGCTTGGTCATTGAGGAGGTTCTCAAAGTGAGACCTCCACCTGGCCAGGATGCCCTAGCTGTCGGTGATGGTTGTGGCCCCATCCGCGTCCTTCAGGCCGCCCACTGATGACCGTGTGGGACCGAATATTTCCTTTGTTGCTGCATAGAAACTGCGCAGGTCATGTTGGTCAGCGAAACTCTGTATTTCTGTAGCTTTTCTTTGCCACCAGGAGTTCTGGGCTTCACGGATCCCTCTTTGGCAACCAGCTTCAGCCACCTTGTGAGCACATTTGTTAGCTGCTGTTGGTTGGGAAAACCATTGTACCATGTGCGTAACGTGAAATTGGGACCTACAGACTGAGATTCTATGACGTTTTACTAGGCTACCATTAATCATACAAACCAGGGGTTGATATTTTAGGACTTAAACTGAATCACATAACATGAGGCTGCACTTTCAAACACTGATCAAACAATCCTAAATCATTCACAAATAAAGCAACTTGAAGAAGCTGCTGGTTTCAAAACTGGTTTTTCAAGTCTGATAAAAAGCTGATATTTCATTTACAATGACACTTTCATGAGATTTTTATTCTATCATAAAACAAAGATTTTTTATAACTGTAAAAAGGAAATTTTTCTCAGATCTATTTTGTAATAAGTAAACGAGGTCATTTCTCTCACGTCTAAGAGGAATAATTAAACAGGGACACTTTCCTCTGGCCCACTTTAACATTTAAATAAAGACCTTTCCCTAAGTATTATCTTTTGATAATTTAGCAAGTACAGTTAGACACAGGAATTCCCGGCACTCCTCGCTCTGAGGAAGTGCACCCTGCCACACCCTTACTGAGTGGAAAGTTTCTGTGTGTAGTACCACCTACCTAGACTGACGCCATCTACACACAGTTGGTCACTGGCCGTCCAGGGTGCACTTCCCCAGAGCGTGGTGTGCCAGGAATTCCCGTGTCCAATTATACATTCTCTTATTTTTGGTTTCAATAATTAGACAAAGACCGTTTCTTCAGTTTTTGTTTTAATAATTTAACAAGAACCTGTTCTAGGATTTATAGTGTTTTAAGATCACATACTTCACATAGTGCTTTCCCTCTATCAGATATAAAGAAATGCTACACGGAATTTCTATATTAACTACCTAACAGATAGATACATGTAAGGAAGTTTCTTTGGTGGATACGTATATCTAATAAAGTTTAATCAACCTTCCATACATAAAAAATAAAACATAACTGTAACATGTGCTGGAATCCCAAGAACTTAAACAGTCCAAATAAGAAAATTATTTTGAGAGTTGCAAAGGTTCATGAAAATCCTAACACCTCTAGTTCATAAAACATTACTTCATTTATATAATGGGATACATGAAGTTCTATTTGAATTACGTTTAAAATCAACATGGAATTCAAGTTTTTGTAGCTAATCATTGTCTAAATATTTTTCTTTTTTCAGTAAAAATATCATCCTACAAAAACGAGCTACACATTTAGGCTTTCATTCGTTCATCCCACAAGCGACCACAGACCCCACCCGCATATAAGTAAGTAGAATTAAGATGCCTAGGTCACAGCATCGGGTCGGGTCTTCACTCCTAGACTCTTTCGTACATTACAGTCTTTTGTCAGAAGATATTACACTTTGAAATAAGAATGTAGTAGTCTCCGCCACCTGTGTATTTTCGAGAATTTTTTTTTTTCTAATTCATTCTAATACTTTGGTAACAAATAATTTGTACTTGAAAGCAGCAATACAGACCATTATGAAACTTAGTTAATGCTGTACTTAGTTTATAGTCTATGTATTTATAGTTTTCTCTGAAGGTACCTCTTAAAGAGAAAACCTGGCTTTCAAACCAGACCATAATTCAATGGGTTACTGTGAAATCTTGAAGAGCCCAAGACAAACTGAATGACATATATATATATATATATATATATATATATATATATATATATATATATATATATATATATATATATATATATATATATATACATATATATATATATATATATATATACATATATATATATATATATATATATATATATATATATATATATATATATATATATATATATATGTATATATATATATATATATATATATATATATATATATATATACATATATATATATATATACATATATATATATATATATATATATATATATATATATATATGTATATATATACATATATATATATATGTATATATATATACATACATATATATATATATATATATATATATATATATATATATGTATATATATATACAATATATATATATATATATATATATATATATATATATATATATATATATACATATATATATATATATATATATATATATATATATATATATATATATTGTATTTTTAATCCAAATAATTTTTGTTCACTATATAAATAAAGAGAAGAGGAGCCGTATTAAGGGAAGTCACCTTGAATCATAAGCATATAGAATTTTCGTATCACCTTGATTTTTTGACACAGCGGAGTTAAATCAATATTTCTGCATATACCTGAGTTTTGACTTGAACAGACTCCAAAGTTTCCATACTTGGTGCTCCCGCTCTCCTAGCTTTATCTATCTGTGATTCCCCTCATTCATTTACAACGAAATACCCACTTGCATTTTCCCACTATCCACCTGAACCTGAAAATTCATGGCCCCGTATTCCGATAAAGTTACACAGAGGAGAACAATACTCTAGTTTCTAACTCCCAATTTTCTTCTAATCCTGCAAACGATGTCAAATTTTTGCACTAGTTTCTAGTTCTTATTATCAATCTTTACTAAATAATGTGTAAACATATCAGTCATTTCAAACACCATTTATGACACCATTATCAGCATACAACTGCACGCATAAATTTAGTCCTTTTTTTTGACTCCTTGCATCAATCTATCCTAATTACTATCTCTCTCTCTTTCCACGCACACACACACATTATATATATATATATATATATATATATATATATATATATATATATATATATATATATATATATATATATATATATATATATATATATATATATATATATATATATATATATACACACACACACACATATATCATCAGCCGTTGATAGTCTACTGCAGGTTAAAGGCCTCAGACATGTTCTACATAACCGTTTGTGCCCGGAAATTTTCTTAGCTCGTCAATCCACCGTCCTCTCTCCCTTACCCTGATTCGTTTACAATTTCTAGGACCCATTCTGTTATTTATTTGGTTCATTAATTATCGGTCATTCTCATCATATGGTCTGACCTCGTCCAATTCTCTTTTTTTTTTTTACTTATTAGAATATACTCTACTTTAGTTTGCTCTCGTATCCATGTTGCTCTTTTTCTGTTTTGTAGTGTTAATCCCATCATCATTCTATCCACAGATCTTTAACTATCAATGTTCTAAGGGTTAGTAAGTATGTAGTATTACGGGTAGAAGCCAGGCACTGGGACCAGTGAATACATTAATGTAAAAAGTTTAGTAAAATAATTTTGAAATATAAAATAATTAAAGGCAGAATTACAAAAACATAAGCATATCATACCAGTCGAATTTTATTCAAAATTCTTATTCCATACAGATAGGCATATCCAACACGGGCATCTACAGTACACCTACATTTCCAAGAATATCACCGACAGATTTACCATCGAAGTGGTATTTTCGCCACAGATTTACACATTTAACAATAACCACAGAATTTTCTCAAGTGACAGTACCCCGTCACTGTAAGCATATTCTGATGTGCCACTCTCATCCAGGATAGTCTTATATGCATGGTTAATAAGTCATAGCGGTATATTACCTTGGCCTTCCAAATGGCGTTAAAGGAAGCGAAATCCTACTACAAAGAAAGTAAGACTCTTAGAACACTGTATAAGAAATCTTTTTTTTTTTTTTTTTTTTTTTTAAAGAAATCACAATGATACAAAAATCTAAGTTGATACAAAAATCTAAGTTGCAAACATTAAGCATTCTAAAGAAAGTAGTGGCGAACATACTTTTGTGCTCCGGTTTCACGAACAAGGGAGGAGGCAATGGTGTAAGAAAATGTAGACTTTCAATTATATAATATATTGCAAAATTAAGATAATCACAAAGGATCACACAAGAATCACAATTGAAGTCACAGTTGAGGAATTGGATTATTGTCCAGATAAAGAATGAAAATAAAAAGGCATTTATATATAAATAACTATAACCCCTTGCCACATAACTAACTTTATATAGTTGAAATCTGATCTATGAACACTACTGCATTTTAGTACTACGAACATCTCGCACAGCTACTTTCTGTACCCCACTTGAGCACTGATGAGACCTTCGGTTCATAAACTTCACTCGTCCAGAGACCAGAGGTTTAGTAAACTTGTTGCTGATAGGGCTTAGTAGTCACCCTTAAAATACTGATCAAACGACCAACGGTGTCGAGAGGGTGTCGCATTAAAAATAAACCAGTCTCTTGGTGCAAATCTTATTCGATATAGGTTACTTCACCTTTAATTATTCTTGCATGATATCTTACGCACCTTTATTGATATGATTCGTGACGTACTCTGTTTACAATCCATTTTGTTTTAAGCCTGGATAAAACTCTATAATTTCTTACCTTACCCATATATTCTTGCCCATAATATTTGAACCTCTAAGTTTTTCCTCGAAATTTCATAACATTTTACATCCTGTACAAATATATAACGATTTTTTTTTTTCACTCATCTAAAGTACCATGTCTCCAAATAAGAACAATATTTTGATGAAACCAATCCCCGGAAAGAGTTTGAAATATATGAGTAGATGTAGTTATTGTGCCATAACTAAGAAAATTTCATTACTTCTGACCACGTGAAGTAGCGGGAACATAACTCTGAGGAGGAACATACGGTGGTCTTTAGTTCCTCATATGCTTTTTACCCGTTGACTGAGCAGGTGCAGAATTGTGAGAAATTCTATATTTTTCATTGGGGGATGTAGGAGGTCCATAATTTTGATTTAGTCCATTGGGGAGTTTGTAATTTTGGGCAGGCACAATGGGTGGTTCATATTTATTATTATTACGAGAATTTACAGGCGGCCCATATATCAAAGGCGATGTAGTTCGTGGTTCGTAATTGTTTACAGAAACAACTGGTGGTCCATAATTCTGATTAGGCAATGAGGAAGATTCAAAACGTTGGCTACGACCAGAATTGCGAAAGGGTGGACCGTATGCAAGAGCTGGTGTATTTGATGGTTCATAGTTCTGATTGGACTGTTCATAGTCCATGTTTGGAACAGAGTCCTTAGATAGTCCATAATTATGATTAAGAACATAATTGTGAGAAGTCATAGGAGTGGATGCTGGTCTGCTGTAATGCTGACTGTGAGACCGAATATCTTGTAATCCCATCAAGAGAGACTTATGCATGTTTTTGGCCATGTATTGATCATCTGCAGGTCTCTGATTTCTATACTTGGGAGTTTTAGAATATTTCATATTTGCAGACGATCGAATTATCCCCTCCCTTCCAATTTCGGCGTTGAGGCTTGTAAACATATCGGATGCAGCACAGTCAACATTGAACCACCAATCGCAAACGAAAAAACGCTGATTAAAGACAGTCCCGTTGGGGCATAGGAACGAGTCGAAACGTCCATCTCGTTGACAGATATGAAACACCTGACAAGAAGCTTCTTGGGCAGTGTCGGCAAAGTAGCCCGGAAAATCATGGTCTTCACATGAAAAGCTCGTTTCAGGAATAGAAGACAAGATAGGGTAGTCTTCTCCAGGTATACCACCTCCTGGAATGCTGGCGGCTAAGAGAGAAAGTGGGTCTTCCACAGCGGTGTCCAAACTGTCACTCATTCCTGGAATGATGTAGGATCCTCCATTCTGGGCACTAGGAGAAATACCATTTCTCGCACTCCCTCGAAAAATCTTGTCACCTCTAGCAAACGAAACTAAGGAAATATGTAAAGAAAATAATGTAAAGCATAAATGAATGAAAAGATAAGCAAGCTACTCCAAATGAGTAACGCTATTTTGGACTACTAATCGCGAATGTATGTTTAAATATATTAGAATATGATTGCATTACAGTATAGTTATAATGTTAAAGCACATATAAAATCTCCATATAAGCAAATATAATAAATATACAAAAGTTAATAGACATACATTACCATACAAGTAAAATTGACAGAGCTTGCAAAATACAAAACAAACTTACAAAGAGGTAATAACAAAAGTATTTTGCCAATCATAATGGGACCTCGAGTTTCTCAGAGACGTTACTGGTATGGCAGCCCTATCGTTAGTGACGAAGTTATGAGTCTGGCACTTGAATATATACAGTGTATGGATATGCCTATGGAATGGAACCATTACCGACAAGGTCAAACACTTACGTCCCCTTCATGACCCGAGAGATATAAATAGGAGGGTGGATCAAAGTACTTTTGCCGCTAACGACCAAGTTTTGTCACCTTACATCAGCAAAGAACAAAGGACGAACCAAAGTTCATTAGAGGTTCAGTACTTCAAAATGTATTGAAAGCAAAGTTAGGTATACAGTACAGTGAACAAAGGGGGGGGGAGAGAGAGAGAGAGAGAGAGAGAGAGAGAGAGAGAGAGAGAGAGAGAGAGAGAGAGAGAGAGAGAGAGAGAGAGATCCCTAGGTCGGTAAGGGAATCCAGACTTTAATGTATTAAAATATATGGCTTATTTGAAATATGAAAAACACGTTTAAATATGCAAAGTTTATCATTACTCATATATATATATATATATATATATATATATATATATATATATATATGTGTGTGTGTGTGTGTGTGTGTGTGTGTGTGTGTGTGTGTGTGTGTGTGTGTTTTCCAATGAAACGTGATAAATAAAAAAGTCTCAAAAGCGCCTCCTCAATTCCTACTTAAACAGCTGTATAATAGATGAACTAAGCAGTAAAAGAATTTCCATACACAGCGTTATTCATCTACAGTATATCCCATACTGACAGTTCCGCTTCCTGGATGCTGATGAACCTCTTTCCAAATACATTTTTCGAACCATCACTTCTCCCTTCTATGAATCTGCAGAAAATTCGGAATTCAATATAGTTTTTATTAAACTATCATTCGATATTGCTTTTACACGAATGAACCATATGAAAACCACCTGAACCCTGTTTACACAGTGCAAACCATCTTAGACAATCATTTTATGTATTTCGTATTATCTCATCATTTCGTTTCTTTTCGGACCTCATAAAACTAAAATATTCTCTCTACAGCATCTAACTTATTTCTTTCAACATTTCTCTTCAATACAGCAAATTAGTTTAAAAAATCTGTTCATTCATTCGACTCTTGGATTTCTCACCAAAAAGTTTCCTTTCATCTTTCGCATCCACTCTACTACACTTCTGTGACTCATCTCTTCTCGCAAGCTTCCATCTTTCAAACTCTTTACTCCCGATGGGATTATGCAGCTTTTTTCCACCAGCCACCAAAGCATCCATTACTTGTTCACCTCAGCAACCTTACTATAGCTAAAGTTTTCTGAGATACTCCCCTAGCAAATACTTTCTAATTCTTTCACTAGTTTTTGTAGGTTATCTGCTCTATGCTCAATCACATATACAGTAATCTAAACCACAACCATTTGGCACTGCAGTCAAGAACAATCGTTTTATCCAAAAATATCAAACCTAAATATACTATTCTTGATCAGATTTTTTTTGCATTACTGCTCCCATACAGATACTACACTACAATAGAAACAAAGTACACACACTTGTCTCAAATTCCTTTTTATACTAAACTGGTCACACACACACACACACTCCTTTTTGAAAGTGTAATGCACATTTTACCTTCAACATCAAACTATCGCTTTCGAAAAATTTACCATCTGTACCAAAATTCCTTACCGACTAATTGCCTATTATCATTTTTTATTTTCCATTCCTAAATTTTCAATTTCTATAGAAAATAATTTCAAAATCATTAAATATAAATTTTGTAAAAACTCGTGTACTAAGAGAATTGTAAACTTATGTTAACCAATATTACCTTGATAAAGACAGTTTTGTCCGAATAGTGCTATCGTGAACAGATTAAACGAAGAAAAGGAATAATCGTTGTTTCTTTAACTAAAATCTTACACATGAAAACTTGAAGAGGGTAACAAAATACAAGGATTCCAGTAGCATACACATTGACGCCGCTACGTCAATCGCCTCTAATGCAAATTATGCATATGTGTGTGTATATATATATATATATATATATATATATATATATATATATATATATATATTATATATATATATATATATATATATATATATATATATATATATATATATATATATATATAAAATACTTGAAATTACAAATCACGGGGCCCAAAATGTTTCATTTTCTGTGATGATTTGCATCCCATCAGTTCCCCAACACGCACAACAGGCGTGTATTTATTGACATAGCAGTCTGGAATCAACCTATTAAAGCTTTTCTATTCATATGATCAGAGACAGATCGGCGTACACATATATATATATATATATATATCATGAAAAATAGTCTCGCTGCACAATAAACTTAATGACAACCGTCTTATCGCATATGCCGTTACCAGAGATATCTTATCGTACAATCAATAGTATTCCGTAAGTTTACATCATTAGCAGAAAAAAAGGAAGAAGAAGAAGAAGAAGAAGAAGAAGAAGAAGAAGAAGAAGAAGAAGAAGATTCAAGGAAATATTTGCAGCACAGCCATTCATGATATCATAAAGTGAATCGCCGCTAACCCTGGACGGAGGGGATAGGTGTGTGCGTGAATAAGTGTCCTCTAGAGATAATGATAATTAAATCTGGTTTCCTTTTATTTTTTTGTTCACCCAATTACGGTAGGCTCAAGTGTTTAGTTTGTAATCAAAAAATAATTTTAATGTAACTAACTTTACTTCTATATATCCAAGTGCGTAACTTTCTCTTAGCTGTTGGTGGAGAAGCAAAGGGTTCCCAATAGTTTATTAACCACCAAATTCCCTTCCTGTTACTAAGGGTATTCTGCGATTACACACTATATATATATATATATATATATATATATATATATATATATATATATATATATATATATAAATATATATATATAATATATATATATACATACATATATATATATATATATATATATATATATATATATATATATATATATATATATATATATATATATATATATATATATATATATATATATATATATATATATACACACACTAAAGCCTGAGATCGTAAGCTAGTTACAACTTCAAGTACTATTGAATGAATAATGATGGGAATAGCACTAAGAGACAGAAAGGAGCAACATGGATACGAGAACAAACAAAAGTAGAGGATATTCTAACATGTAAGAAAAAGAAATGCACGTGAGCAGGACATATAATGAGAATGTCCGATAACAGATGGACAAGATGAATGTAAACGAAGCAGTGGAATGAAGAGGAAACGATGGATTGCCGAGCTAAGAAAACGTGGGTTTATAGACTGCGATGGATTGCCGAGCTAAGAAAACGTGGGTTTATAGACTGGCATAGAAAGACTATAAACAGACGCATGTGGAAGTACAGTTGATGATATATATACATGCATACATGAACAGACATATATACATATATATATATATATATATATATATATATATATATATATATATATATATATATATATATATATATATATATATATATATATATATATATATGGTCTTTATATATATATATTACCATCAGCCGTTGCTAGTTCCACTTGAGTCTGTTTATGGTCTTTATGCCAGTCCACACCCGCAAACTTTCTTGGTTCATCAATCTATCATCTTCTCTTCCTTCCCCTGCATTTACAATCTCTAAGGAGCCACTCTGTTATTCTTAATATCCATCTATTGATTGTCATTCTCATTATATATCCTGTCCATGTAAATTTCTTTTTTCTTTATTTTACAAGTTAAAACATCCTCTACTTTAATTGTCTCTCGTATCCGTGTTGCTCTTTTTCAGTCTCTCAGCGTTATTCCCATCATTGTCCTCTTCATAGCTCTTTGAGTTGTAACTAGCTTATGTTCTAAGGCTTTAGTAGGCATCCAAGTTTTTTATGCATAAGTTTATACTGGTAGGACCACCTGATAAAATACTTTTCTTTTTAGAGAGAATGTCACTTTTTCCTTTCTAAATCTAATTTTGTTTACCAAATGTTTACCATCCCATGCTTATCATTCTTTTAATTTCAGTCTCGTGTCCTGGGAAATACTTACTATCTGTCCTAAGTACGAATATTCATTAATAAACTCTAGAGGTTCGTCCGTAACTTTAATTTATTGTCTCTGCATTTTTATTGAACATTATCTTAGTTATACTCAAATTCATGTTCAGTACTGAATTTCTGCTTACTCTATTCAAATCTATCATCTTTTGTAACTCCTTCCATGCTTCACTAAACACAACTATGTCATTTCCAAATCTTAAGCTGTTAAGGTATTCTCAATTAATAATAATTCCTACTTTTTTCCTATCTAAATTCTTCAAGACTTCTAGGCATGCTGTGAATAATTTAGGAGATTGGTTCTCCCTGTCTAACTCCTTTCTCAATCGGAATTTTCCCATTATCACTATGTAGTTTTAGGATTGCTGTACTTTCTGTATAGATATCTTCGTGTTCTAACATAAGATTCATATATTACTTGTTTTTGTAGGGTTTTCATAACAGCTGAGGTTTTGACAGAATCAAAAGCTTTCTCATAGTCTATAAATGTCACACAGTCATTTGTCAAACTCTGTTGATTTTTCCATTAGCTGGTTAATTACATGAATATGGTCAGTTTTTAAATACTCGATTCTAGAGCCTGACTGCTCTCTTGGTTGATTAAAGTCTAGCTGTCTTTCTATTCGGCCTAATATGATCTTTGTAAATATTTTAACACACTACAGCGAGTAAATTATTGTGTCTCCCCCCCCCTTTTTTTTTTGGTGAATTAGTATCATAATAAAATTTTTCCAAGCTGTAGGTATAGAACATTCTTGCAAACATTTGGTGTATTGTTCAGCGAGTTTTAGTCCATCTTCTTCTTCTGCTTTGCCTTTTTTCATGATTCTTTTAATTCTCCTACTGTTATGTTTAGTACAGGCTCAGGTGTTTCATTTCTATTGGTGAAGTTATTTCTTATATCACTATTGTATAGCATTTTATAGAAATCCTCTGCAATTTTTATCACTCCATCTTCATTGTTGATAATATTTCTATTTCCATCTGTTGGCATCCTGTTTCAAGTCTTCTTTTCATCAATTTGATACTTCTTCCATTTTTTAGGTTTGGTCTGATTGTGTTTACGAATATCTTGGGTTTTTAGTTTGTTTATTGTTTTGAATGGTTCTGGTAATTCAATATAATTTTTCTTATATTTTACCCTCATTTCAATTCTTTTCTTTATTAAATTTTTGGTCTTTTCTGATAGCTTTCCTTGATCTTGCTTAGGAACTTTTCCACCTATCTCTTGTGACGATTCCAATAAAATTTTTGTTAAAGTACTTCTTATTTTCTTCTTCACTTGCTTCCAATTCATCATGTGACCGGAGTACCTATTTTGTGGTGCTAAACTAAACTCATTAGATTTTTCTGTTATTGCAGGAGTGTTAATTTTCTTTCTTAAAATGAATTTACCTCTCTCTTTCCTTAGATCTAAACAAATTTTGCTTCTCACCATTCTATGATTGCTTTAACTTGTTTAACACTGTTACATCGTTAACTAAATGGACTTTTTCATCGCGAATAAAATCTATTTCATTTTTAATTTCTCCATATGGGCTCCTGCACGTCCATTTTCTGTTTTTTTTTTTTTTTTTCTTATAGAAGAACGTGTTCATGGTTTAAAATGATTGTTTATTTCAGCAAATTCTACAAGCATGTCTCCTCTGTCATTCTTGGTGCCTACTCAAAATTTATCTACTGCTGATTCTCCTCTCGTCTTTTGACCTACTTTAGCAGTAATATCGCCCCAAACATATGTAAATTGAGTCTTATATTTTTTTCATAGCTATCTCCATACCTTCATAAAAAAAAACTTTCTACTTCTTTCTCTTTATTACCTACACTATTTTCGTTAGTAAAAATATGCACTCCACTTTCTCTGCTCCTTTCATGTCTTTGGAAGGAATATACATGGCCCTCTTTTAATTCTATATAAGATTTCCCCGTTATAATTTTCCTCAATCCTATTATATCCCAATTTATATCTTTCAGCTCTTCGAGTAACTCAGCAAAACCTTCGTCCATAAACATGGTCCTGGCGTTGTATGTCGCAAGGTTTAGTTTCCCACGCTAGCCACTGTGGATTGGTCAGGGCGAGAGATTTTTGTTAGATTGCTCACACAAAACCAGTATAGCTTTGCTGATCACTGTGATACGCAAACTCTTTCACCTCATTAAGGTATCCCAATTCAGAAAGATCGGGTTTATATATATATATATATATATATATATATATATATATATATATATATATATATATATATATATATATATATATATATATAAGACGGTAGGTTTAATTAAAAAAAAAGTTGGACATAGTGAGGCACACTTTCAGTTTGCAGATTATACCGAGCTGGCTAGGGATATTAAAGAGATACTGCAGAAACTTGAAGAAAACTTAGTAGTTTTCAAGAGGAGGAAATTAAGATCGAATACGAGTAAGAAAAGAGTTGTGAGGGCAAATGTAAACCGATGAGCAGTCTGTGTGCGAATACAAAACGATTCTGATGGTGAAGATCAAATGCAACAACTAGATGATCTATGATTGAGTGGTTAAATATTCAATGTAGCAATGACTGTCGAGTTGTGATTTCACTTGTAAACCCCTGTTATGGAAAAAAAATTTGTTTCTGAAAAAAATACATATAAGCATGTGTTACTCATATTGGAAAGAAAAACATCAAATGTAGGTTTGTAATCCTGTTAACCTGATCAAGAAAGGGCTGAATTTCCCAGAAAAAAATCATTAACTATTTCATTTTTCTTAAGTGTAAGAACAAAAACATCTCAATATTTTAATCAACAGACTATTCTAAAAGTTTCGGTTAGTAACAAGATAACATTCCAAGGCACATTCGCCTGCTCTTGAATTTGGGACGAATGCTGTCAGTGTCAGCATATCTTCATATCTCCACAATAACATCACGACCACCATTTTCCTTAATTGAATTGAAACTTTCATTTTACCATTTCTGATGTAACATCAACCTTAAAATCTCCGAGTTAAGCTATTTAATCTCACTCAAATCCAAACTTTTGCTAAGCAGTCTACAGAGGCTACTATTTCTGACCATATATATGAGTGAGTGTATGATGACGATGGATTACAAGATCAAACAGTTAAAATCCACTAAAAACACAATACACATCATGTACCACCACCAGATACAATGGAAAACAGCCAGAGAAATGATAGATGCATGCAGACCTGGACATAGAAGGTAATGGGTTATGTTTTTCTCCGAATCTATCCCGTCAAATACATTCACTAGTTTCCTCGGATGGAGTGAGTAAATAGTGAAAAAAAAACTATTGGTAAAAAGGGTTGACAAGGATAGACCCGTACAAAATTAAAAAAAAAAAAAAAAAGGTGCTGATCATAATTTACAGATCTGTTTTACCAGTCCCAATAGCCGCTTTTAATTTCGTAAAGGTAGTAAGTGACGCTATAAACAAAATTGCTTATCTTTACTCTAAATAAAGATAACTGCTACTGTAAATTATTCGATTTACCAATTATTCAGAATGTGTATACACAAACAATTACATAGGTGTTATATATACGTATATATATATATATATATATATATATATATATATATATATATATATATATATATATATATATATATATATATATATACCATAAAATACATAATATATGAGGCAGCACACAATTTATAATTTTAATATATGTAAATCACTTACGATTTCTATAATTTAATAACCTAATATCTACATGACGAGAGAACCATTCAATTTCTATGAAGAATACGTTTATTGAGCAAAAAAAGTAACCCTATGACATTGAATTTTCTCATCCAAAGCTAAAATAAAGGAGTTTTCCTCAAGAGAAACAAAATGAAAATTCTTCTGGAAAATCATGGGTTACGCCATGAATAAACTGGAGGAAGGATGCGGTGACTGCGGGGTGCAGGTGATGGTTCATTTCAAGAAACGTGTCAACCGTAACACTTCCATTAAGCTGAGCAGACGTCTGCTAATGACAGGAAAGGAGAGAAGGGAAGATGTGCAAGAACAATGGAATGCTCTGCAAAGAGGCAGACCTTTGTATCCAAAATGGGTTACGTGGGTTTTGTCAAGCAAAAGAACTTTTTAAACTTGTTCCCTATTTATGAAGGATTATCTTTTTGGTTCATTAATTATACCATTAAATTAACTGGTCTAAATAACGAAAAAATAATTATACATCTTTTAACCCAAGTAATTAATGTTGCAATTTGTATTTAATCGACTGTGGTTCACCGCAGCCAGGGGGAAGGCAGGATATGGGAATCGGAAAATAAACTCATCCTTGAAGTCTAGCAAAATCAGAAAGTGAAAGACACATCTTGTTTTCATGAGTGTGTGTGTGTATATATATATATATATATATATATATATATATATATATATATATATATATATATATATATATATATACTGTATACATATATACATGTATGTGTGTGCGTGTGTGTGTGTAAATGACCTGTATGTTGGGGGGTTTCTTTTAAATTTCATTTAAGAGTTATTTATGAAATTTTACGAGTTTCATGATGTAATGGAATTTCCATTATAGGCTTAATTGCTAATATATCTGCCAAGCAAGATCACGTACGACCTAATAAAACTACATTTAAATTTTGTCATTATCATTATTATCATTGTTATCATTATCCTATAACAAGAGGTCGGATATTGGTGTACCATGATCTGGGCCCGAATCAGCGAATTTTCATAATATATTCCTGTTGTTCAAGTGTTAATGAAGAAGAAAATTTGTGTAGTTAAATCCAGCCTTGTATTCTAGAAAAAAAAGGGGAATTAAGCAGAATATTTGGGTAACTATGATAATCCTCACACATGGACGCTTGCCGTCTCGCACAGACCTTTTAGGTTCTTTATTTTGTCTTCATCTCATAAAGAAAGAGAGAGAGAGAGAGAGAGAGAGAGAGAGAGAGAGAGAGAGAGAGAGAGAGAGAGAGAGAGAGAGAGAGAGAGAGTGAGTATGATTCGATGTTCAAAACATACATTCCTTAATATTCCTTCGTACCCTTATTAGTATAATTATTACTTGCTAACCTACAACTCTAGCTGGAAACGAAGCATGTTATGAGCCTAAGGTCTCCAACAGGGAAAATAGCCCGGGGAGGAAAGGAAATAATGGAAAATAGCGCAGCGAGGAAAGGAAATAATGGAAAATAGCCCAGCGAGGAAAGGAAATAAGGAAAACTACAAGAAATATTTAAACTATAAAAACTTGAACATAACAAGAGGATAAAAACTTCAAAATAACAGGAGGAAGAAAAACAAGGTAGAATAGTGTGCCAGAGTGTACCCTCAAGCAAGATATCTCTACCCCAAGACAATGGAAAACCATGGTACAGAGGCTATGGCACTTCCCAAGACCAGAAAACAATGGTTTTATTTTGGAGTGTCCTACTATAAGAGCTGGTTACCATAGCTAGAGTCTCTTCTACCCTTACCAAAAAGGAAAATAGCCACTAAACCATTACAGTGCAGTAGTTAACCTCTTGAAAGAAGAAGAATTGTTTGGTAATTTCAGTGTTGTCAAGTGCAAGAGGAAAGAGGGGAATGTGTGAAGAATAGCCCAGACTATTCTGTGTATGGGTCAGCAAAAATGAAATGAGCCGTAACCAGAGAGAGGGGTCCAATATAGTACTGACTGGCCAGTCAAAGGACTCAATAACTCTCTAGCAGTCGTACCTCAACGGATGGCTGGTGCCTTGGCCAACCTACTACCTATGAAAAACCATAAGTGGTCTTACGATGAAGGTGACACCATCCACCGCTGCATTTCGGAGTAACGATGGCAAATTGGCAATTATTCTAACACGAGACTTAAATATCGGTACACAGCCATTACATAGAATAATCCCAATTCTAAAGTAACTGATAACCTTCACCAATATACTGTTTTCCTAATACATATTAATTAACAAAAGAACAACTTCCTGTCTCTTTATACACATACACACACACACACACACACACACACACATATATATATATATATATATATATATATATATATATATATATACATATATATATATATATATATATATATATATATATATATATATATATATATATATATATATATATATATATATATATATATATATGCGTGTGTGTGTGTGTATTTATTTTAAAAAGGTCTAGGAATGAAAGGGTTTAAATATCCAAGTGAATGAGTGCATGAAAAATGGGGATGAATGGTTCGACACACTGCTGTGTACCTTAAGTGTATTATGAAACACCACCAATATCATAAATATTTTACTCCACAGGTGGTTAATCCACAACTCATAAATTCAGTCTGCATACGGCAGTGACTGTCACATCTGTCAGTGGAAAAGGTATAACGTTTGTGTGTAAAGTTCCCACACACACGCACACATACAAAGTAAGCCTCCACCATATGAGCCAGATGCGCCAGTGTGTGTTCGGAAGCCGGAAAATATGCTAGTTGAACGTAATGAAGGTTAGGCAATTCACAAACAACTCTCCACATTTTCACTTAGTTTATCCTTCAATCGCTAAGTATCTACGCTATGAATGTAACAAGAATTCCTGCATTTGTATATAAAATCAATTAGTTCTTTATAATCTATTTATTAATTGCCTTCACATTTCACCATCTAACAATTTCAGTTTTTCAAGTTTTTAGTCTTCTGATTGCTGTGATACTAATCAACGTAAACAACAGCCATATCAAAAATTACTCCAGCTAATTGTTCTTAATATGTAATATGCCTTTAAAATGTATTGGTTTCCAATGGCTTTCATTTCCGTTACTTTAACAAAAAACATTTAAAGTTTTTAACAAACAACCATTTAAATGTTTTAACAACCAACCATTTAAAGTTTTTTTATTGTATTATTACGAATTCTTGTAATGTACTGTACGTGAATATCTTTTATGCATAAGACCTCATGCTAAACGACAGAGTTTTCTCGATTGTTATTTACATCATTGAACTTACATATGTTATCAACAAAAGATACATGCACAATTTATTTCGAATTAGCAAGAATCAGTTTAAAGGAAAATGTTAATTTTGATTGAAGAAAAATCATTTATTAAGTAATATCATTTAATAAAGTACAACAGCTGCCTCTCTCTCTCTCTCTCTCTCTCTCTCTCTCTCTCTCTCTCTCTCTCTCTCTCTCTCTCTCTCTCTCTCTCTCTCATTTTTTGTCTTGATGTTATTGCATGTCGTTTCCTAGAAGCATCTTAGGTATCGCCACTACCTTTTTGCTTACTATCATACATCTTGACTGTCAATAGTTTACGATTTCAATATTTCTACAAAATGAACAATAGCTTAACATTGAATTAATAAAACCCTTTGTTTAAAAACTGGAGATGTGACTGAAGCAGATTCAACAATCATAAGACAACTTTCAGGGCGTTGTGTGCGAGTGAGCAGTTAGGTTGTAACTGAGAGGCAAGGTGAATGCAACTTAACTTGAATACCAAGACTTGCTAGCATGAACGTCACAAAAATTTCAAACAAAATTAAACATGTGGTATTAGGCTTACAGCGGTTGGTTTATTAACGGTGCAGGGAAGAGAGTGATAAAAAGCAAAACTGTTACAGTGTACGAAAGTGTATGAAACACATGACATACATGTGAAATAGGAAATTCTGCTGTAGATAGGTGCACTGTAGGTGGGTCATCTAGCAGGAGATATGCGGGTTTTAGGCGATCAATGAAGACCAAGTCTTCTTTGCAATGAATGTTGATTAAGAAAGCCTTCAGCGAACGACGGATCAAGAAGAAAGGGCCCGTGTAAGGGGGCATTAGCACTGGCTTACTAGTGTTGCTGAGCAGAGAACATGCGTTGCTGATTGCAGATCTGTTGGTACACGTTGCTTCGCTGGAGGCTTGTAAATGCGTTGATTAATGCAGATCTGTGGTACGTGTTGATTTGCTGGGGCTTGTAAATGCGTTGCTGAGTGCAGATCTGTCGGTATATGTTGCTTTGCTGGGGGCTTGTAAATGTGTTGCTGAGAGCAGATCTGTCGGTACGTGTTGCTTCGCTGGGAGCTTAGTTGTCGGGTGGCATAGGTGACATAGGCGTTGGAGATTATTGGAAAAAGTTTGGTAAGGACGACCAACGGGTCGCTGTACACCATTTCAGCAAATCAGTTGGAGTCATTGCCGCGGGATATCAAAGCTGCTTCATAGGTGTGATGAAAACGTTCAACCATTCCTTTGGCAGCAGAGTTGTAGGCAGTTGACTGATGTAGGGCAATACCCATGAGATTCGCTAATGATGTCCACAATTGAGAGGTGAAAGTGGTACCCTTGTCAGAAGTAATATGCTCAGGGATACCGAATATCATTATCCTACCTGAGTTAGGCAAATGTATACAAGGTGGATGTTGCTATTTCCATGGGAATGGCTTCAGGCTAACAAGTGGAGTAGTCAATAACAGTAGCAGGCAACGATGACCTTGTGAAGTGGGTAAGGGACCTACTACGTCGACATGAATGTGGACCAAATCACACTGGGGTTGAGGAAAGGTGCCCACTCCATGAAGTACATCCGTGGCATCCTTAGTAAGGACGTGCCAAATGAATTTCATTTTCAGTGGCTGTGCAATGGATCGGCACGAGGGATGTAAAAGGCCATGAATGAAATCAAACACCTGTTAGCCCATGGGAAAGGTATCCATGGTCTTGGTCTACCAGTGCTGACATCACAGAGGAGGGTGGAGTTGGAGTCATTGAGGGGAACGTTTTCCCAACAGAGGCATGTCCAGGATTTCCTACAGGCTTGATACTATGGATCTTTACAGTGGGCTTCTGCTAAGGTGTTTTAACCTAATCCTAAGTAATTGGCGGCCAATGTGTTTCTTGAAAGGACATCAGAAAAGAGATTCATTTTCCCAAGGACGTGTTACAGGGTGCAATTGTATTCAGCCACGGTAGAACAATGTCTGCATTGACCAGTAGACCAGGCATCGGACTGTCAAGTGAAGCCGTGCACCAGAAGCATGTAGTCCATGCAAATGACGAAGGGCGTACTTTCTGAGAAGTGGCGAAACTATCGAATAGGCAAATAGACCACCAGTAATTTGCAGTTGAAGGTAGAGTAGCCAGATTCTGCCTTAGACAGTTTTCTACTGAAACAGGCTAATGGGTGGGGCAAGCCATTGACCACCAGCTCGAGTATTGCACCATATATATATATATATATATATATATATATATATATATATATATATATATATATATATATATATATAGATATATAGATATATAAATATATATATATATATATATATATATATATATATATATATATATATATATATATATATATATATTTACATATACACATATACAGTATACTGTACCTAAAGAGCATGGCGTAGGTTCACCTACTGACGAGAGCTTCCTGCGGCAGGTTGCAGACGAGCGATACTGGTCATTTCCCTAAGGGCAACCAAAGCCCTTTGGTCCCCTAATGGTTATTGAGAGAGCTGAAAAAGTTTGGCTATATGAGTGGCTGGCAATGCGAGTAATGATCCAGGAGGTATGTTTTGAGGGCGTTATACGATATTGGGTTGTCCCCTTGCTCGCAAAGCCAATTGGAGATTTCTGGGAAAGTGTCCCCAGGGATCGCCACGAGGACATAGTCTGCTTTGGTGCTTGAGCAACTCAGGACTTTGATGAAGAACTGGACCTCTTCCCGCTGAAACCAGGAGAATGCCTCTGTATTGGCGAAGGGCGGTAGTTTCATGGGAGAGGCCTTGATAGGAGAGTCAGGATTGGAGGGTGGCATCACCAAATAGTAAGACAGCAGTGAAGGGGAAGGCTGGAGGGAGCTGGTCACTCCACTGGTCACCAAAGTGCAAGTGAGCAAATAGGCTGTAACTGAAAGGCGAGCTGAATACAAATGAACTTCATTAAAGAAATTGAACTTGAGTACCAGGAATTGCGAGAAAGAACGTCACAAAATTTCAAACAAAATTAAACATGAGTTATCAGGCTTACACAGGCTGGTTTATCAACAGTGCACGAAAGAGCAAGTGATAAGATAAAAAATCAAAACTGGTATTGTACGAGCATATATGAAACACAGGCAGTACAGCTGCAAAGCAGCAGAGTGAACTGTCTTACCACATAGCCTTGCGATTTGAACTACAATCATTGTACTTTGAATTTCTAATTATGATTTTGGCACAATTTTGTAATGACGATCGTCCATAAGTTCGACGTTTGCATGGTGGAGGGTTACTGTACAGTATGTATGTGTGTATGTGTAAGTATATATATATATATATATATATATATATATATATATATATATATATATATATATATATATATGACACACAATACATATATATATATATATATATATATATATATATATATATATATATATATATATATATATATTATATATATATATATTATATATATATAT
>NC_090732.1:137929980-137944980 GCF_036898095.1 Palaemon carinicauda | reverse complement strand
CTGTTGGAGCCCTTGAGCTATTAGCATTCTGCTTTTCCAACTAGGGTTGTAGCTTAGCTGCTGCTGCTGCTGATGATGATGATGATACTGTATGCATAAATATACGCAATATATAGTACACACACACACACACACACACACACACACACACACACACACACACACACATATATATATATATATATATATATATATATATATATATATATATATATATATATTATATATATATATACATTGTATATATAGTTTATGTGTATCGTAGTTTTCATGTTTATACTCCCTACCGTTTCACTTTTCAATTACTCTCTCCTCCTATCCCTATGATTAAGATGCTGTAAAAAGCCTAGCTAGATCAGTAATGACAGTGCTATACCTCCAGGATCCAGGGAAAAACAAATAATACAACACGCAATCTCGACGTAAACATCGAGTACCTTAGCAAAACATGTGTCGACGAAACCAAAAACAGTGATTCAACGGCAAAAAATAAAAAAGTTTGGAACGACACTTTCAAATTCACGTTGACATATTCCCATGCGTGTAACCAACAGTTTCAAACCTAACAACACTTGAGATTACAAAACAATTCTTTTTTTGCTGAAGGGGTTAACTACTGCAGTGGCCACTTCCTCTTGCTGAGGGTAGAAGATACTCTAGCTATGGTAAGCAGCTCTTCTAGGAGGACAATCCAAAATCAAATCACTGTTCTTAAGTCTTGGGTAGTGCCATAACCTCTGTACCATTGCCTTCCACTGTTTTGGATTAGAGTTTTCTTGTTTAGAAGGGTACACAAGGGCATGCTGTTCTATCTCATTTATCTCCCTCTTGTTTTTTTTTCTTTTATAGTTATATATGTGAAGGATCTAATGTAATGAAATAGAAAGTTTTAATTATTTTTTTTTTCTTTTCTTGAAGTTTATTTCCTTGTTTCCTTTCCTCACTTCGCTATTTTTCCCTGCTGGGACCCTTATAGCATCTCGTTTTTCCAATTAGGGTCATAGCCTAGCTTATAATAATAATAATAATAATAATAATAATAATAATAATAATAATAATAATACCTGAGCACCTTTATAACATGGTTCTTTCGTTATTTAGACAGTCTCTTGTAAACTAAAAATTGTGGAAATTCAATCATCTTTTTTTATTATTCCTTATCGTTTTCACTATCTCCACTATCATTTATCTATTTACAATATTTTTTTTTAATAAGAATGGTAATCAACGAAAGGACCTATCACAAAAACAGCAAAAGTACGATGCATGCACAATCTGTCCTTGGGTTGAGCAAGTCTAACGCAATTATCAATTAGTATTTTTAAAATTGTGATAAAATGAGGTAATCATTTGCGCTTACAACTCTCTCAAAATATAAAGACAAGAAATAGTATTCTTGAATTTCAACTAAATTAACCTTCAGATAAAAGCTTAGGAAGTAATAATAATAATAATAATAATAATAATAATAATAATAATAATAATAATAATAATAAAAGTGCTTTCGACGCATGTTAACCATACAATAAATATTGGTATACCAATAATTTTACGTCGACATACAAAATTATTCTTTAAAAGACTTGTTTACTTTTTCTAACAAAGAAACCAGGTTTGTTTGTTCGTGCAGCGTGTAAACAGCGAAAGAGTCTGAACCTATTAATCAAGTAAAGCTCATAAATTTGGAGAAATTATTAAGCCAAACACAATATACCTTCGAACAAAAGGAAACAGGCCACCGCAAGTTGACTCCAATGCCCAGAGACGCATTCACCTTCCATTACGACCTACGACAAAGGACGACACCGCTCCTGTTTACCGCAAAAGACGACTCCCATTGTATGACAAAGCACGACATCGTTCTGCTGCCATTACAAGGGAGAAATGTAGTCAAACATGTTACCAACTAGAGTTACTTCCATTAATTTTTGTGAACGATTTTAAAGTCAATCCCGATTTTCATTTGGGCTATCCATCTTTCGTTTACTTATTTCCTTTCCTCACTGGGCTATTTTTCCCTGTAGGAACCCTTAGGCTTATGGCTTCTTACTCTTCCAACTAGGGTTGTAGCTTTCCTAATAATAATAATAATAATAATAATAATAATAATAATAATAATTCAATCTTAATGAGAAGATATAACAACAACAACAATAACAAATGCAGCTGTTTATAAACCACTATAGGATAAAGGCATCAGAAACGTCAATTCATGACTGGGGTTGGCCAGTTTTCATCACAATGCTGACCAACCGCGGATTGGTGATGGTGGGAGACTTTTGTCTGATCGCTTAGAACAAACCAACCTAGTATCGGTGGCCTTGACTAATATAGCTTTGCTAATTATGACAATACGCAAACCCTTTCACCATATGAAGGTATTCTCGCTCAAAGAGTAAACATACAAATTATATATATATATATATATATATATATATATATATATATATATATATATATATATATACAGTGTATATATATATATATATATATATATATATATATATATATATGTGTGTGTGTGTGTGCATATATGTACATGTATATATATATATATATATATATATATATATATATATATATATATATATATATATATATATATATATATATATACATATATATATATATATATATATATATATATATATATATATATATATATATATAATATCTTTCTTCGTGGCTAAGTGGTAAGGTCAATGTCATACAAGTATCCTGGACCAGGGTTCGAAACCCGGCCGGTCAGATACTACAGTCTTTGAGTGATTTCGCCAGGGGCTCTGATCCCGAGGTCGTTAAGAGAATTCACACTTTAATGTATCAATATATATGGCTTATTTGAAATATGAAAAATACGTTTAAATGTGCAAAAATTCATCATATATATATATATATATATATATATATATATATATATATATATATATATATATATATATATATATATATAAACACACACAAACAACGGCACTTTACCGCAAAATCGTTAAACTATGGTCAAACGTTTGACATTATACGTTCTGTAATGTTGAGATATACAGTTCGATTTGGTTTCTTACATCAGGATTGGATATTTAAGAAAATTTATATAGAAAATTTGAAGATGAAATTAGGTGGAGGAGGGATCTTATCGTTTCTATTTCTTTCTAACTTTTCGGGGTCTTAACTTAATCTGAATGAAATTGTTCTTCTCAGTAAGTCATCCAATTATGAATAAAATAAAGCAAATGTTCAAAATTCTGTAGCTTATAGCATTTCACCATCACGCGTTCCCTTTGACTTTTGACACCATGTCCCACATCTTAGTACTTCATCCTCTTCTAATTTTCTCTTCTGACTTCGGAATAAATAATCCAAGGAAGACCTTTGAAAGTCAAGATATGTGAATTTGAGGTCGTGTCAAATTATGTCATAGTCTTAGATTCAATAACTTGCGGGTTACTGGGTCCCTTTACTGGCTAGATAATCAGATAATACTACATTGGATTCCTCTCTGGGTACGGCTCATTTTTTCCTTTGCCTACACATACACCGAATACTCTGGCCTATTATTTATACATTTTCATCCTTATGCACCTGACAATTCACTCAAAGGGTTAACTACTGCATCGAAATTGTTCAGCTATGGCAGGCATCTTTCATAGTCTTGGTAAGTGTCGTAGTCTCTTTACCATGGTCTTCCCCTGTCTTGAGTTAGAATTCTCAGGCACACTATTCTATCTATTTCCATATGCCCTTTCCTCACTAGGCTATTTTCTCTTTTAGAGTCCATGGGCTTATGGCATCCTTCTTTTTCAGATAGAGTTGTAGCTTAGCTAGTAATAATTATAATAACAATGGTACTGTATGTCATTAGGAGCAGTCTTAATTACTGTAAAAAGCTAATATTAATACCATCATCCTCGATTTACGTATCATTGTTAACATACAATAAAGAAACTCGATTAGCAGAATAAGCTTTTACATTAATAAAGTTTCCTTTTTACAGTTACCTGATCCTTATTACATCATCCGGAAGTTGGCCAAATCTTTTTGCTGTATGATCCCAGAAAACTCTGTCTCCATTTTTGGAAACGTTTTTATCTAATTCAAAATATGCAAGATATTATAATTGACTTGAATAATTCCATCAAATATGGTTATCAGTATTTCAATAATTCCTTTAATCACTATTTATATTTTTTTTTCCATACAAATTCGAATAACTTGAGTTTAAGTTTCCAATTACCCATGCTATTTAAAACAAGACTATGAACAAATCACATCAGCTATCTAGTACCACTCAATCACCTCTATTTACTTAGCTTTGAGAACCTAATCACATCCTTCTCCAGCGGAAGTAAATGGAACCATATATATATATATATATATATATATATATATATATATATATATATATATATATATATATATATATATATGATAAATTTTGCACATTCTCGGCCGGTCACAAGCTCTTGTCTTTGTGTGATTTCGCCTGGGGCTCTGATCCCGAGGTCGTTAAGAGAATCCAGACATTAATGTATCAAAAATATATATGGCTTATTTGAAAATACATATATATATATATATATATATATATATATATATATATATATATATATATATATACATATATATAAATATATATATATACATACATATATATATATATATATATATATATATATATATATATATATATATATATATATATATATATAAATAAATCATTACTAAGTTTTAAATCTAAAACTGCCAGGTAAAGAGATGTAGTAATGCTGGTTCTTAATACAAAATTCTTGCATAATGTAACGCTATACTGATTAGTAAAGCCGGTACTACGGCAAATGTAGAGGTTGGGACAAGTATCATCTCCAGATAAATGAACCCTAAAAACACAGTAAGTTCTAACGCCAATTAGAATTCGCATTCAACACTAGTTGATATTATTATTATTATTATTATTATTATTATTATTATTATTATTATTATTATTATTATTATTATTATTATTATTACTTTCCAGGCGACAACCCCAGTTGGAAAAGCAGGGCGCTACAAGCCCAAGGGGTCCGACCAGGAAAAATAGCCCAGTGAGGAAAGGAAACAAGTAAACTACAAGAGAAGCAATGAACAATATAAAAGATCTTAAGAACAGTAACAACACCAAAATAGATCCCTCATCTATGAATTACAAAATTTAAAAAAACAAGTGGAAGAGAAATAAGACAGAGATGACTCGGTTTACCTCTAACTCTCAAGACTTGCCTACAATGGAAAGGGTACAATTCTACAACTTCACAAAAACCAAGTAAAATTTTCCTATCTAGTTCATTAAGGCCCTGTTATCAAATCTACCAGTAAAGACTTCATTTTATAACCAACAAATTGTACGTATCAAGACATAGTATTAAACACATAATACGTAAGAAATCATTTCAAGCTTTACAATCTGACAGTTCTTCTATGATGCCCCATTTATTATCTAATCTAACGTTCATGCCTGGCTATACATTATTCTGTCACAAAGACAGATATGTACTGTACATACTATACTTTTACGATACTGAAGTGTAATTTATTGCCATATACAATTATACATGCACAGGAACTCATAATCATATACACATACATATATATATATATATATATATATATATATATATATATATATATATATATATATATATATATATACATATACATATATATATATATATATATATATATATATATATATATATATATATATACATATACATATATATATATATATGTATATATATATATATATATATATATATATATATATATATATATATATATATATATATATATATATATATAATGCGTTTATGAATATGTGATTTGGGGAGAGAGAAATAAGCTGAATAACCCCTCCCCCTTTTTGATAATGATAATAGACATGATTAATCCTAGCCCAGAAAACCATTTAGGATTTGAACTTATCTCGATCTTTCTGTAGATGAAGAGACTGAGACGAGCAATGGCTCCTCTGATGGCCTGTTTTTTCTAAGTTGAGACTTTTAGAATAAAAAGAAGTTTGAACGGAAAGAAGACAATTCCACATAGTGGAAGTGAATAGTGCCAGAGACTGATCAAAGTGGTTGACCCTCGAAATCAGGACTTTTATTACTTTACAATTAAAAGGGAAAGAGAAATCGAAGGAGGCCAATGTTCACCTATTCATAATTGCTTGCTCGCTGTGCAACAGTATAAATGTTGCTTGATTGACTGGATTGCAGAAATCAGCATGAGCCCTCAAGGAAACAGAATACTTCCAGGAAAAAAAAGCAAATCAAATACTAGGCAGAGAAAAACACTTGAGGATATTAAAGAAAATTTAGCTTCAGGTCACTAGTGTAAGTTTGATTAAACGTCTCATCTGGTACAACAAGACCTACTACGAGTATCTTCTATCAAATAAGTTACTATACTCTCTCTCTCTCACTCTCTACCACACACACACACACGGACAACACAGAAAGAGCTCACCCAACAGGTGTGGCAATGTTCCCTGTAATTATACCCCCACCCCACCAATCACCACCGGCCACCCCGTTGATAAGTTGCTTTACTGAATAAATAAGTTTTCTTGACAAACCAGCTAGTCATTTAAACTGGTGAAACTATGAACATCTACATAACAAAATTATAAATACATAAATAATGAAATATCAACATTATTATTATTATTATTATTATTACTTGCTAAGCTACAACCCTGGTTGGAAAAGCAGGATGCTATAAGCCCAGGGGCCCCAATAGGGAAAATAGCCCAGTGAGGAAAGGAAACATGGAAAAATAAAATATTTTAAGAACGGTAACAACATTAAAATAAATATTTCCTATATAAACTATAAAAAAACTTTAACAAAACAAGAGGAAGAGAAATTAGATAGAATAGTGTGCCCGAGTGTACCCTCAAGCAAGCGAATACAATAACAATTACTAGATAATACATCCATTGTAAAGCAGTGCATTTGTAGGCTGTGTGATAAAGGCACAGGAACCGTACGCACACAGCATATTTATTATCATACATACTGCAGAGTCATGCCAACGCGTCACCAAGTCACCTCTAAGGATTTCATCTATCTTCTGGCAACACATATAAAGTTGCCAAGTACTATAAATAACATCTTTTGTCTTCCACTGGTTGTCCAATATTTTCACTAAGTTAATCTTATTATTCATTGAGACGGTTTACTTGACCTCGTCAAAATCTAGCTAAAATGTAAAGCTGAGAAAGACAATACCAAAAACATAGTTAAAAAAGTAATGTGTTGATACTCAAAGGCTCAGGTGTCCATCTCTAAACGTTCGAGTCAGTGAACCTAAGGAAGTAGGGTTGTGCTTGGTGCATTTTAGGGACTTCAAAAGCAAGTGTTGCTGTTCTAACGATTGGATTAAACCCAATACAACTTGTCTAAACAACACTAAAACAATGTCAGGTAAGCCAGTAATTTTATTCGCATGGTTTTCTTTCATAATACTGTAATTAAGGGTGCAGGTAAGAGACCGATTTTAGGTTCCTCTGTACGAAGTTTCATGCTTTACAATTCCCTTTACTCTATCAATCAGCGATAACTTATCTTACGGGATAACTGCAAGCAGCAACACCGCCAACCTGGTAAAATGCTTTTATTTTTTACACAAATATGTTTAGTTACCTACAGAAATAGTTCCGATAAAAAACAAAATGTGAGAATGCTTGTATCCAATAATTTATGGTTACCAAAACCTTTGTGTTAAGGAACGGCATTGCAAATAAATGTCATGGTAAACAATATGCGAAATCAGTACCGAATTGGTGGAAAGTAGAATATTAACCAATCTTACTATAAAATTTAATGTTATTACGAAATATAACCAAAATACAAATAAATCAGATCTCTCTCTCTCTCTCTCTCTCTCTCTCTCTCTCTCTCTCTCTCTCTCTCTCTCTCTCTCTCGTTTATTTTGGACTGAATGTATTATTTCTTCTATTTGTAATTTATAAATAATTGTTTTGTGAACGATGTTAAAAATTATATATATATATATATATATATATATATATATATATATATATATATATATATGCTATGTATATACTGTATATATATATATATATATATATATATATATATATATATATATATATATATATATATATATATATATATATATATATATATACTGTATATATATATATATATATATATATATATATATATATATATATATATATATATATATATATATATATATATATATATAAAGAATTGTTTAACATTGTTTACAAAATAATTATTTATATATAACAAATACAAAAAATAATACATTAGGCCCAAATTAAACAAGTATTTCTTAACTTCCTTAGTTTATCGGAGCGCAAAATTGCTTACTTCAGAGGTAGCAACCACTGGCACCTCCTTTGTGTTTGAAGAACATCCACTTTGAGCTTTTATTACTTCAAATCAATGTGACAGGTATATATGATCTGGCATTGCAGTTACTAAATAAAGGCATATAATTCTCAACATCATTGTTGTGTTGGGTGCACATTTCTACACATCTGTTGAGAAATACATTTGGATAACTTCCTTAAGAAAAAAAAAATAATAAAAAAAAATAAAAAAAAATAAAAAAAACCGGTTCGATGCCCGAGCGAGAGGATATATTTTAGGCACGTTTGAATAGACTTGCCTACGGAGAAAGTCTTGCAGAAAACCAATAGGCCAATACCCTCTAAAGACACCACTTATGATAAAAGAAGGAATATGGTGAAGGATAGTGAAAATGGGAAAAATAAATATTGAAGAACGTTGAGATAATTTGTGTAAAACTAACATGACAAATTAAATTTTCCTAAGATCTGGAAACGTTTACTCTAATTTAAAAGAGATTGCAATCCTTTTTTCATTTTTTCTTCATACGAATTATACATGGGCGATGTAGTGAAAGCGATTGAAAAAAATAAAAAATTTTACATGTTTCCGCAGAAACCTTGAAAATATATTCTATTAAATACAATAACATTTATAAGTATTATTTTGTGGATTCGCTTTTTTTCTGTGGCCAAGAATTGGAAAACAACAATATTCAAGTATTTCGTAAAACAGCTAAACTATACGTAACAATAGCGTTTCACAGAACAAATACTTGTTAATGAGTTCTTTCGTTTGTCTAAATATTGGCGGGGGTATTTCTTTGATGTAGATCTCTATGAAGATAGCTAGGGGATTATATATATATATATATATATATATATATATATATATATATATATATATATATATATATATATATATATATATGTACAGTATATCATTATATACCTACATATATATATATATATATATATATATATATATATATATATATATATATATACGGTATATATATATATATATATATATATATACGGTATATATATATATATATATATATATATATATATATATATATATATATATATATATATATATATATACAGTATATATATACAGTATATATATATATATATATATATATATATATATATACAGTATATATATACATATATACAGTATATATATACAGTATATATATATATATATATATATAGTATATATATATATATATATATATATATATATATATATGTGTGTACAGTATATTATTATATATACATATATACAGTATATATATACATATAAATGGTATATATATATAGTATATATATATATATATATATATATATATATATATATATATATACATATATACAGTATATATATACATATATATATATATATATATATATATATATATATATATATATATATACACACATGTGTATGGAATGAAATATCCAGTGAGCATACTAAAACAAGCCTACAACTATCAAGAAATTATGCACGATCATTTACCAGTGAGAAGTTAAAAAGACGCAGAGAATACGAATAGAATTTTGAAAGTAATGTTAGTTGAATAACAATAAGAGAAGTCGTGCGGTTATAAAGTAGCTGCGGTTATAAAATGTCAATGCTGATGAAACTACAAATATGCAAGTGATAATCTCATAATTAGTCATCGCATCTTACCTAGCTATGTAATAACGGCAAATATAACCATAAATATTTATTACTCATTATGGATTTCCAAAATGTAGTCAGCCCTCGCTATTCGATTGTCATTTCATTATGATTAATCCTAATTTTAAATATAAACTTGAACATTTATTATACAAAATATAGAATTACAACAATTTAAGAAAAGATTTCGTATTCCGCATAAATTATTCACCCACGATTCCTCATGAGGATATTCTTAAATCAAACTTTCCTCTTCTTTCACAGTTTGATAAAACCATTAGTCGATAGTTATAAACATCGTGACAAGAAATATTGGATCTGTGAGTGACGCATCCTTGGAGGAAGGTATTGTTCCTCCAAGACGCACACCGGTTGGGAAGTCGGGGAGAGCTGGTTTTTACTGGATTTTGAAAGATGAGAAGGTCCGAATCAAGATGTGCAGAAAAGGTGGCCGTGGACGATGAATGATCTGCGAGTAGGGATCAGGTTAAAGAACACCCCTTCTATCAAACTCTCATTGTTGAGGAATAGGTTCACAAAGACCAGAGATGCTGAAATGCCACCTCTACAAGAATTAAGATGAATATATACTATGATATTAAAGGCATCCCCGTGAGCAAGGAATCTTTAAACACTCGATGTCTTACACCCCAGGAATTTCTGGTTTCTCTTCCATTGTAACTCCTTGTTCAGCTCTCTTCCTCTTCGGTCACCCTCCTCTTAAGAAGCCAGTTCCCTGGGACTCTTAAGCAGCTTGTCGCAAATCCTTTTGTCTACAAACTTGATCCTGTAATTACGCTACATAATCAATTTTTGCTTAAGGATAGTAATGGTCTAACACAGCGCGACCTTCAGGAAATTCAAGATATGAAAGCCACAAAAATGACAGGAACATTCAGCTTATTCTTCATACATAAGGCATTCAATATTGATAGCAGTAGCAATATCCAAGAATTCTTCACCTTGAAATTTTTCCACAACTCTCTCCCGTATTAGCTAGTGTCAAGGAAGTGAACTAGTCCCTCCTTAATCTGTTGTTTATGCCATGCCTTGAAGGTAAAAAGAAAAAAAGTAAAAATATACTTTGATTCTTAGTTTGAATGAAAAAGGTAGTGATAAGAAATCAGAATGCCACCTTGATGTTTTCATGCTAGTCATCCATAGCCTTGGGATGACTGGGGGCATTATCTACCAGAAGAAACTGGTTTTGGATATCTGTTGGGGTAGTGAAAGTTACTAAAATAGTAATTTTAATGGTTGTAGACAACTACACCTTAGAGATGGAATTCTAAACTACATAAAGGAGCTTCTCGATAAAAACTTTAGTTTCCTTCGATTCCCTCGATAATAAATACTAGGGGACATACGTTTCAAATTTCCTGAGCTGGAATAAAACTTAAGTGACATGGTCTTGGCAGCCTTAAAAAGTGGTAGTCTCCTCCTTAAAAAAAAAAAAGGACCATCTCGTTTAAAACTTGCTTGTTACTATCGACACCCTCATCACGCAGTTACTACAGGATCTCTGTGAATACCTTAAGATCCTCCTCATCAACAATCACGCTTAATCTGATGTTATCTAAAGTAAATCTCGGCTTGGTATGACAATCATCCATTATGCCCTCTTATGAATCGGCCTTCAACTTTACCTTTAAACATTGCTCATGAATGGCAGAGGCAAGGAACCAAGGTCTAAAGAATATAGACCTGACAATGTCCTAAAGACTGACTATATATACTCGTACATATGATCAGCGCCTAAGCCCTCTCCACCCAAGCTAGGATCAGGAATGGCCAGGCAATGGCTGTTATTGATTAAGCAGGTAGACATATAGGCTCACCTAAACCCCTAGGATGGTGAGATTGCAGAGACTTCACGAAACTATCGAGCTTGGGCTATTCTCGAACCCCAGTCCGGCACATCGATAAGCAGGAACGTTTCCAAGCTGACCTTCGTTAATATCAACTGCATAGATATGCAGGCTCATATACAGTTCAGATCCTGAATACAGATGTATACGAGCCTTCATCTCCACCATAATAGCATCCTTCATCTCGGTTAGCCTCCTTGCATAGCCATACATAATACAACTTATCACTCCTCAATCTTCTTCAGAGGAACCACTGACAAAAAAAAAAAAAAAAAAAAAAAAAAAAAAAAAAAAAAAAAAAAAAAAAAAAAGAAAAGCGCAGGCACGATTGATAAACTATTGACATGATGTCCTTCACTTATTTTCTGCATAGTAGCCAGCTCCACTTTAAGCTCAAAGACATCTATAATCCTGGGCTTATAATCACATTCCGGTCAATTTCTACATATAAGGCAGTTTTTCAATAATCAGTACACTTAAAAGAATTGAAAACAAACACAGTCACAATTGTGAAATTTCGACACATTTATTAAGTATTCACTGAAAGTATCATTAAAGTTATTAGGAAATGGCTCAATCTATAGATACTAAAAGAAATCAAAATAAGCAATCCTAATTCTATAGAAAAAATAGATAATTGCTGGAAGCTGTTACATGAAATTCTGATCTAAAAACTATTATCTAATTCATTAAATTTAGTAGAGTATATATTACAAATCACACCATAATGAAAACCGAGTAAGGAATACTTCACTTCTTTGAGCCTTGAATGTTTATTTCTGTAATACATTAGTTCCATTTTCTTTAAATTCATCGAAGGCGAATTCCTTGGAGAAAACTGTTTGATATTATCTGTGCCCACCAGTACCGGATCAGCACCAAGGACATTTTCATGTTTATAGAATATTCTCCATCCAGTGAAATGAAGAACATTAACTTTTGAGCAGGGTTTAAAGTTTCCGGGTACCTTAGCCTACGTATTTCGGCGCTTCCTCTATCAAAGAATTAGAACGCACATACATGTTGCATGACAAGAAGGGACTCAATTGTTGTATTAACTAGAAACTTCATGGTTGGAGGTATGTTTGATCTGAAAGCTATTTTGTATCAGGATAAGAAAGTCATGTATTCTTGTATGTTTATATACAAAATACCAGCCAGAAAACTAAAAATATTCTTAGGACAAATGGTAACCCTGGGATCTATTCCTACTGAAATGGGAAAAATTGCAAAATCTCCTGTAACTGTCATGGCAAAAATACGGTCCACATATTGTATATTTGATTCTGCCAAACAACACGAGAACTAGAGTGACCTTTGGGTATAAGATTGTGTCAATTGGTTTCAAGATATAGAGAATAATTCTTTTCTACATATGGACATACCTTAGTTCTTAAAATTCTTCCACGTTCTGTTTTCAACTTTACTTTTTTGTTGGGAGTAACGAAATTAACCCCCACTGTCAAATTCATATCTAAGAAAATATCCGAAGTACAGGATGCCAAATAAATCCTTCATATTTAATAGAATAAAGTTGAATGCATGTATGCATGTGTCTACAATATATATATATATATATATATATATATATATATATATATATATATATATATATATATATATATATATATATATATATATATATATATATATATATATATATATATATATATATATATATATGTATATATATATATATATATATATATATATATATATATATATATGTATATATATACATACACACAAAAATTATATATATATATGTATATATATATATATATATATGTATATATATATATATACTGTATATATACATACAGACACAGACAAATATATATATATATATATATATATATATATATATACAGACACAGACAAATATATATATATATATATATATATATATATATATATATATATATATATATATATATATATATACAGACACAGACAAATATATATATATATATATATATATATATATATATATATATATATATATATATACAGACACAGACAAATATATATATATATATATATATATATATATATATATATATATATATATATATATATATATATATAAAAATTATATATAAAACCAATGTTCCAAAACTGAACCGTTCCCATTGATATAAGATAACTTCAGAAAGAACTGTGACACAACAACCACTGTCCTTCTAATGCTTTAGTATCTGAAAAGTGGACGCACTTTCCAGAAGAGACCCTATCAAAAAGAACTTCATATATACCAACAACTTCTTTCACACAAAGTGTCAATCAATTATTTCTAGTTTTCCTTTCTTCTCTTCTAGCACTTCCGAATTATAAAGTTTTCATCAAACTATGATCATTTTTATCCATTCAACTAATTATGACTTGATTCACCGTTTCATCTAGGCTTACCTTCTTGCCTAGAATTCTTTATACAACATTCAATATCCAAATTCAAATTTCATACGATATTTGGCTTACAAATCCTTCATACAGTCCCACCTCGGCTTGTACAAACTATCTCTTCTCTGCTCCAGTATCTGCTCCAGTATTTGCAAAACTTCTTGCTTACAGTCTTGTCCAACTGCTTTGTTAGCCCAACTATTCACTCTCCCCAACATAACCCATTAATCCTTGCAATCTTATTCCCTCATCAAAAAATTTGAGAAAATTTTACTCAATTCATCTTGGCACAAACACTAAGTAAGGAATTTATAACTTTTACTATTGCATAGCTAATTAAACTTTCATTCAAATGACTTACAATGGTACATATTTTATAAAACATCCATAAACGTATATAATAAAAGGGAACAAAATGGAAATAATTGGATATAAAATACATCCCATGGCGCTGAAACGAGTAGGAATCCATGAAACTAGAATACTTCAATAACTTATATTAAAACTCAAATATTTATTTGAATTAAATACTTAATTTTCTCTCATAATACATATTAAATATTGTCACTTGCCTTATTTTATCAATTAAACTCCTGCCATAAAACTTACTTGGTATATTCAAATTCTTTTTCTTAATTTTTCTCAAGTCTAATTACGAACGCCAA
>NC_090732.1:137909980-137924980 GCF_036898095.1 Palaemon carinicauda | reverse complement strand
AGTACGGCGTAGGGGCCTGTGATATCGTTCAACGCATTAATGCATCTTGGATAAAACTCTAAAATCACACTATGAGGTGAAAATTAGAGGAGGTGGGACAACAATATAGAAAAGGTGTAAGGTTGAATAATTACACTTTTATGTTAGTATAAGCATAATATCATACATTACAAACATACATACACCCATATATATATATATATATATATATATATATATATATATATATATATATATATATATATATATATATATATATATATATAGATATATATTATATATATATATATATGTGTGTGTGTGTGTATACACAAATATTTACCTGTTCGAGAGAGAGAGACAGAGAGAGAGAGAGAGAGAGAGAGAGAGAGAGAGAGAGAGAGAGAGAGAGAGAGACCCCATCAACTCGGTGTAGGGCAACGGGTATAAAAAGTTGTGCGCGTTACCAACGTACCTCGAGATGAGAATGGCAGTCATTCTTTTTCAATTGCGGGCGTGGTTCAAATTGTTTGGCCCAAAACCAAATGGAAAAAGAGACAAGGATAGAAAAGCAGGTTTTTAACCGGACGAAAAGATATGGAATAATTTAAAAATAGTATAGTGTCTTCATCTGGTGATGATCTATGCGGACAAAAAGTAAAGTGCAATGAATCGATCTTACATAAATTCACTGGGGAAAAACCTCCGTATTTCAAGGTTTTGTTTTTCAACTTAGGAAGAGGCAATTCTTTGTATTAATGAGTTATCTAATCACATGACGAATATACTTTTAATTTAGTCGTTTTTTCATTAGACCAGTATTCCTGTGCAAAGTAACTTGACAGTACTTACTAAAAACATGAGTGTATTATCTCAATTAATACTTAAACAAACACAAACAGAGACACATATATCACAAACGCGTTAACAAAAGACACGCATACACACCTGATATATATATATATATATATATATATATATATATATATATATATATATATATATATATATATATATACACACATATATCATCAGCCGTTACTAGTCCACTGCAGAACAAAGGCCTCGGACATGTCTTTCCACTCGCGTCTGTTTGTTGTCTTTCTTTGCCAGTTTACACCAGCAAATTTTCTTAGTTCGTCAATGAATCGTCTTCTCTTTCTTCTTCGGCTTCTTTTGCAATTCCTATTATATATACACATATGCAGTATATATAATATATATATTATAGATATATATATATATATATATATATATATATATATATATATATATATATATATATATATATATATGTATATATATATATATATATATATATATTTATATATATATGGAAATATGTAAGATGGACAAGCTGATAGATAGGTAGGTTAATGTTAACATACGCAATAAGTGATAAATACCTACTGAAGCACATAATAAACAACAAATTATGAGGCCCAATCAAACACTTTCACAGGTCCTTATGAACTAACACGACGAAAGAACACGTTATCACTAGTTGTGTGTCTTCTTCAAGTCTCTCATTGACGTCTTTTCCTAATGTCTCTTTTTCAAGTCTCATCTTCATTTCTCTTCCTCATGTCTCTCTTTCGCGTCTATTCCTCAAATCTCTTCAGGTCTTTTCCTTATGTCTCTTCTTCATGTCTTTTCCTTGTGTCTCTTCTTCATCTCGTTTCGTTGTGTCTCTTCTCCATATCTTTTCCTTGTACCTCTTCTTCATGTCCTTTCCTAGTGTCTCTTTTTCATGTCTTTCCTCTACGTCTCTTCCTTGCGTTTATTTTTCATGTCTTTTCCTTATGTCTCTTTTAGACTGTACAACGGATCGTTTCTAGATTGGGAGAAGAACGGAGGGACTATTATCAAGCCGGGAATGCCTTTCCAGCCAGAGAAGTAAGGATCTTCTTGCCAAAAGAAGATAAGATGATGTATATCGGTAAGAATTATTGGTACCATTTAGAACCATAAGCTGACGTCACCGTAACAATAGTAATCGATACGAGGACTTTTTACAGTCACAGAAGTTTCGACTTTTCAGAGAGTAAATTTTAGCCTTTACAAAGAAAGTGCTTAGAGTGAGGTTGAGTTCTGCAGTTATGCATGAATATAAATTTACCAGTATATGTGCAGTGTTACCGTATTCCTAAGGCATATTGATTTCATTCATATACGGTTACACTTGTTTATATAGACGTATATAAATAGTATATGCATGTATATATATATATATATATATATATATATATATATATATATATATATATATATATATATATATATATATATATATATACATATATATGTGGGTGTAAATATATATATATATATATATATATATATATATATATATATATATATATATATATATAGTGTATATATATATAGTGTATATATATATATATATATATATATATATATATATATATATATATATATATATATATATATATATATATATAGCACTGTTCTTATGCAGGAACATAAAATTAGCAGTCTATGTGTAATATTACTGTATGCTTGAGACGCTGACTTCATTCATATACTGTTACACATTACGTTACGGTTTAAAGAAAAAACATTCAAACTGTTATTGTCTTGTGCAATAAAAAATAAAATCACGAGTGTATGGTTTTTCTCCTTCTGGAAAAGTGTGAAATGCAAATGGACCATAAATTAGCAATCAGTGCCCTCTATATCAAAATATCCTAGTTTCGCGAGGAGTCAAGCAGGAAGAGCATCTTATCCCAGTTTATATTCATAAATTTTAAGAATACGAATATTTACCTTTTCTTTATAAAGAGCATTCAATTAACATTGCATCATCACTCTTCAATAAGAAGTACCTCTATTGCAAGTACATTAAACCAAAACAGCCTTGAAGGTGGTCATTAATCTTGGTTCATTCTTTGATTTTTCTCTATAGTAAATCGATCTTCTCTCTTCATTGCCAGACATATACGCAAGAGGATTTTCCTTGTTGCGTATGCTGTTGACTTTAGTGACTATTAGAATCCCATTATGAGAAACGGTTTCAGGAAATAGGTATACCTAATCTGTCGTTCAGTGGCAGTCATCCGGTCTGATTTTGATTCGGGCGTAGCTGGGTTAGCTACTCTGATAAGACGATACTCAAATTTTTTCTATAATTAATGAATAATACAGTTGAATGTCTAATTTCTAAGATACAACTGCCTGCATAATACCGCAGTTAATATTGCTTACTAAAAACCATAGAACTTTAAAGAAAAATTTACATTAGCGTTGAAATGTATTTTTGATAATGAACCAGAAAATATACCAAGGAATTAACATCTATACCTCTTTTGAGGGACGAATGAAAACTAATTTAACTATAAAAGAAAATTAACAAATGGCTCTATATATAAATAATAACAATACAGATTGTGATCAAACTTTGTGGAAATTAACATTCAATGTGTTTTATTTGCTAATTCTGGAGAAGTGAGAAAAGAGGACAAGATCGCATCCTCAAGATAGCAAACATTATTGCCTAATTTATAACGAGTCAAAATAAAACTTGAACTATATCGTTCAAGTTCTATTTTGACGCGTTACAAATTAGGACGTTCCGCTTCATGGTGTCCGGTCAACTGAACTTTCAGACACACAGGAAGCAGCCAGAGAAGGTGATGACCCCTCTAGCATACTTTCAAATATTACCCAAGAACTTTCTGACCCAAGTTTAATCCTACGAGCAACCAAGGATAAGATAAGACATTTATAATAAATCTGATTATTAACTCACTTCTATCTGAATGATCTTCATTAAGTTGGTGCTATACTATCTATTAGTTGTTTGGAAAATAGGAAGGAAATACTGAAACGGTAGTATAAAATATGTTAAAAAAGATACGTCTATCATGGCCTCATACTTACGTTAGTATTTATTCGGTAAAAATCATTCGTTGAATTGGTTAACTTAAAAATTATTCCATTTCAGGCAGCTGAAAGCATTAAAATGTACCCCAGTAATTGGCCAACTATGAAGAAGGGCTTATACATTTTTGTAATAAATTGAAATATCAAAATATATAAGCACCATACCTAAATATCCATGTTTTCTCAAGTTAAACTTTTATTACCCTATATACAGTATACGGTTAAATGGAATTTTCATTGCACATGTCCTTGCTCCTACACAGTTTTGCACATGATGCACATAACCTTGTTACTAAATAAGTGTAAAAGATGCATATAACCTTGGTACTATATAGCAGTGTCAGGGATATACATAACCCAGTTGCAAAATATCTGTGCAAATGATGAACATGGCGTGGGTACTACATAACTGTGCAATAGATGCAGGTAACCTTGTTACTAAATAATTGGGTAAAAGATGCAGATGACCTTATAACTTCATAACTGCGTAAAAGATGAACATGACCTTGTTACTATAAAACTTTACTATAAAGCTGTTTAGAATATACACTTGACCTAGTTACTACAAAGCTGTTTGAAAGAGTCACAAGAACTGGCTGCTACATTATAGAAAAATTAGCCAACCTTTAGTGGAATAAAGGCAATCAACATGCAATAACCGCTGTCCATTCCGACCACTAATCCAGATACTACATACACGAGGTAAAATTCTGGTAAAATTCTGGTTGCAAATCACCATCATTAACTTTGTTTGTACTAAGCTACCTGGATAGGATACTCTCTGTCAGCAAAGTATATAAAATCCATATCAAAACTCTAACTAAATACAGTAACATCCTAAAATTAATCAAGATATCTGAAGGTGCCTTGAGACAGTCCCTAAGCAGAGGCCGGCGTTGCCCTCAGCAACAAACTTTACCAACATTTGCGGAAAAGAATGTTAACCAGTAAGTTGTTTAGGATTTTCCTGTTTAGAGATGCAATACAAGTTTTCTCAGTATTTATTTAAAGTAAAATATTGGGCCTTGGCATTCAAAAATATATTATAATCATTACATTCCTTGCGGGGACAATTCAAAATCTCTTTTTGAGATACGTTATTACTAATCTTGCTACGAAAACAGTACAAACGTTCTCAATCACAACATAAACTAGAGAGGCACCCAGTAGAGCGCAGACCTCCACCACGATAGCCTTTTTCTCAACCTTTTGCCCGACCTTGACTTTGACCTTTGACCTAGGACTTTCAAAATTGAATCACTTCCACGTCTCAACATAACAATCAATCCCTGAAAGGTTCACTACTCTATGTAAAATTGTAGCCAGGAAGTTGTTAACACCAAAAAAATACAAAAACAACGGCGAAAACATAACATGCTCTCCAACTTCACTGGCGGAGGTAATAATCTAAAGCCAAAGAACAGCATTTTCGTATAGAGCAGAATCAAATGAAATCTTGTCAGGAGAAAATTAAAAATATATAAATTTGAATGAATACATACATACAGTATATACATACATACATACATACATACAGTATGTATATATATATATATATATATATTTCAAATAAGCCATATATATTAATACATTAAAGTCTGGATTCTCTTAACGACCTCGGGATCAGAGCCCCAGGCGGAACCGCCCAAAGACTATGATATCGGACCGGCGGGGATTTGAACCCTCGTCCAGGATATCTGTATGCCAGTGACCATACCACTCGGCCACGAAGAAAGATAAAAGTCGATGACAATTCTTCTGTTCATATACCTGTCAAATTCAGGTTTTCTGTACTTAGAATTGAAATCAACACATCTTCACCATCGTAGCTAATTGGTAGGTTTGGGACTTGGCATTCGATTAATGATAAATTTTATTGCACATTTAAACGTGTTTCTTTCATATTTCAAATTAGCCATATATATTAATACATTAAAGTCTGGATTCTCTTAACGACCTATGGGTTGATTTCAATTCTTAAGTACAGAAAACCTGAATTTGACAGGTATATGTACAGAAGAATTGTCATCGACTTTTATCCTTCTTCGTGGCCGAGTGGTATGGTCACTGGCATACAGATATCCTGGACGAGGGTTCAAATCCCCGCCGGTCCGATATCATAGTCTTTGGGCGGTTCCGCCTGGGGCTCTGATCCCGAGGTCGTTAAGAGAATCCAGACTTTAATGTATTAATATATATGGCTTATTTGAAATATGAAAGAAACACGTTTAAATGTGAAAAAAATTATATATATATAAACACAATATCCTTTGAAAATTCACAAGTCTTATACAGAGGTCCTGAAAAGTTGCTCGAATCTTACGGAGAAACACATGCATCAGTTAGGTTATTCTTTTCCTCATTCTTATTACAAAAGAAAAGAATAAGAACTTGACATCGAACATTGTATTACATTACAATCCATATGGAAAGAATAACGATGGAATTAACACTAAGAAACAGATTAAGAGCAACATGGCTACGAGAGCAAACTAAAGTAGAGAATATACACACACACACATACATAGGCTATATATATATATATATATATATATATATATATATATATATATATATACATATATACATACACATATATATACATATATATATATATATATATATATATATATATATATATATATATATATATATATATATATATATATATATATATATATAAACACTATGAATTCGGAGCATATCTAATGTAGTATGAGGCTGGGTGAGTTTAAGTTGCTATTAGGTAACTGGGGATTTTCTAAATAGTAAATATTTCGTATTTGCAGCATTGTCTTCCTTAGTTCTCTATTTTTGTAATTTTATTCGAGAGAGAGAGAGAGAGAGAGAGAGAGAGAGAGAGAGAGAGAGAGAGAGAGAGAGAGAAATCAGTGCTTCACCTCGGCTACAATAAATGGCAACAAATTTGATGCGTAGGGGACAGATTAAATAAATGAATCAATTAAGTTTTCATAGACTGCGTTAAAACACGGTGGGAGATGTGTCCTAAGAACGAGGAAGAGACTGCTGGTAAGTGAAGCAAAACTCATTTAATATCCTTGATGTGGAAGACCGTATCCAGGACCAGACAGGAGATATTGAAATCATTCCTTCCAGACAGTGAAAATATTTAGAGAGAAAACAAGGTGTGGGGAGGGGGAGGAGGAGGAGGCAGGGATGAGGCAACACGAGGAACCAGGAAAAGTGTCTTGGTAAGAAAATATATCAGGGTTCAACGAAAAGGTTTAAAGATCAAAATTGTAACAAAAGCAAGGTTGGTGACGTGAGGAAATGTAACATCGATGTTACAGAGGCCTAAAAAAATATGGACAGCTTTTATTGCACAGATTGATTTGTTAAAAAAAAATAAGTCTCAACTTTCAGGAAACGCAAATATGAGCAGACTCAAGAGGAAGTGGGATTGTACAGGGAACTAAGAGTGAACTTGGTGAGAGGTGCTTCTGTTTAAAATAAAATGGGGGGGGGGGTGTGGTCATTTCCTCTGTAAATCACACAAATTTAACGAAAAATATCGAAATATATTCCACAAAGCTATCGTAGTCTCTCACTTGGAAAGTATTTACCAAACTATGAAATCAAAATTCCATTTTAATTTTCAAATGACATCCACAGATTCACAATAGGCAATCAACAAAATCATATCCCATAACAAGTATGAGGATACACACAAAAGATACTAAAATCCCAAGCTACCCAAGGATAACTATCCTGATTCCTTGAAACTGTCATTATACTAGACACGCTGTTAATTCTAATAGTCAGGCCTTCTCCATAATGGGGTTCAATACTACACAGTTTTATTCCAGCTGTGACCAAGTTGTGGAATGATCTTCCTAATCGAGTAGTTGAATCGGTGGCACTTCAAAAGTTCAAACTTGCAGGAAATGTTTTCTGTTGAACAGGCTGACATAGGTGTTTTTATAGTTTATATATGAAATATCTGTTTTGATGTTGTTACTGTTTTCAAAATATTTAATTAATTGTTAATTATTTCTCATGCCGTTTATTTTTTCTTTTCCTGACTGGGCAGAATCATGAAGACCGGCATTAAATTTCTTTCTTTTACTCCTTTCAATACAGAAGTGGAACAGTTTTCATAGTTTCCCTTTTTTATAATTTCTCGAGTAAAGTTGAAGTGTAAATGATATTATCTTTCGAGGGGTTGCCTTTTCTTTGCTATAACTTTCCAATTACATACGTATATACGGTCTGATTATGTTGAACTACGATACTACTACTCATAACAATAACAATAATACAACAACAATAAATGTAGCCGTTTCTAGTCTACTGCCGAATAAAGGCTCCAGACATGTCCTTCTTCATGTCTAGAGCTTGGTCAATTTCCCTCACCGCGCTGGTCACAGCGTATTGGTGATAGGGGGAGACTTGTCTGATCGCTTACAGTAAAGCAACCTATTATATGTGGCCCTCACTAATGCAGCTTTGCTGATCATGGCGATACACAAACCCTTTCACGACATTAAGGTATCCCCACTCAGAATGGGCTAATAATAATAATATAGGTGATAATAATGAGCAAGCCCCAATTTACAAAGAGAATAGCGATTTGGATGACATATGCACTATTACGATGATTGACTGAAGTAAATGAAAATCTCAAATTAAGGTTACAATATTTCTTCATCTAAGCTGGTTGATATTTAATTAAGAAATTATAGGGCGACTAAAATTTCACAAGTTTCTAATTAAAGAAAATTGTCGAAGGGTATTCCATTTATGCGTCCTGTGTGCTGTGATTGCTATAGCTTAAAGGAAAAAAATGCTAAATCTGCTTCAACTTCTGAAATAAAAAAGCAGAAATATTATGGAACTTATCCTTGATTGTCATGAGCTTCCTCAGAATACCTGAAGACTAGATACTTGTTGGCACACGAATACTAGCTTGAACTGGAAATAAGTGAATCCACCGGAAGTTTAGAAAAATGATTGAAGTAAAATCTGAGAAAAGTCTTAGCTCATTCTTTTTTTACAGAATGTTCTTACACAATATAGACATTCGCAAACCGGCCGAATTACTAAGTATAATATAATTTCGAGAACCACAAATCAAATACTTATCATGTAAACATATACATAAACAAAAACTCAAAAGTATATATGTGCATATAAATACCTTCATTAATACTGGCCAAAGAAATCCCTAAATTAGAAGTAAATCCGCAACTTAAAGAAAAAAACAAGAAAAATAGATGGGAATTCACAAAGAAAAGACCGATTTTGGTATACCAAACAATCCTGAAGAATCCGATCTCTAAACAAATGAGACAGGAAGGCCAGCATGATTTCCTCCGTCTTTTCCCATTCAAACATCAAATGTGCATAATGTTTCCTGTTCCTCCCAGAACTGAGCATGTCCCATTCTGTGGAGGCCTTTGCATAAGAGCTTACCTCTCCTTTATTTGTTCGATTCGCAGACTCTTCCGTTTCACTGAACCATCAACACTTTTTTTTTGCCTGTCCGATTCCACCTGGCCAAGGCTAAAGGCAATTGGAAAGTACGTAAGGTGGGCACGTAGACAGACAGTCTTGAGGGTCACTCGCTGACCAGGTTATGACTAGACCTATATTTTTCTTTTTTTTCTTTCTTTCTTTTTTCGCACTTTATGATTCAACTGACGTCATTTGCTCTGAAGGGTGCAAAGACGACCATGAAAACGTCTCAGACAGCTTGTCGTCATCTTTCAATAACTACTTTTCCTTTTTTTTTTTCCTTTTAACTTCCGTTTCGCGCGGGGACCATCTGGTCTAGTAGGCTTTAATTTCACTCATAAAACGGATTCGTCAAAAGTATCCTTCCTCGTATTTCAAAAGTCAAGGATACAAATTTAGAAGAATATTAATATTTGGTATTCTTATTAGGCACATTCACTGTCCATAAAACAAGTCTTTTAACGGAGATTCAAGGCATTATTCTAAAATAGGCGAGTTGATTTTTCATTGAAGAACACACACACACAGACATATATATATATATATATATATATATATATATATATATATATATATATATATATATATATATATATATATATATACACACACACACACATATATATATATATATATATATATATATATATATATATATATATATATGTATATACATATATACATATATTTATATATAGATATATATACACACAACCCTTTCCCCCCTTTGAAGGAATGATTTCAAAAGTTGCTAACCTATAGGTTTCCAAAGCTTTTTTAAAAAATAAGGATTCGACTGGAGTATAACATTTAGACCTAAGCACTGGATTTACAACTTTGGTCATAAGGCGCAGCGCTGGGGCCTGCGAGGCCATTCAGCACCCATGTGCAACTCGGGAAACACCCCCTCCCTCACGATAAATTAAAAGTTAAAACGACTTTGGAGAGCAAGATGGGAAACAGGATACGGGAACGAAGTTATAGTAAAAGGCTAAAAAGTGAGTGCAGCCAGAGGGGGGGGGGGAGCCAGGAATATAGCAAATATCCTGAAGTGTTGCTTACAGTATACGGGGAAGGGACATTGTCGGCGCTACCCCCTTCGGAGATTTAAGCAAAAAGCCAACATGGATGCAACTCAACCCAGTCGACTAAATATTGGGTACATAATTTACTGCTTACATCAGTAAACCTTCACTCAATGCTCAGGGTTGATTTCTACTCTTTCTTCCTTCCTTCTTTCTGATGTGCATGATGTGACAGTCAAATGACTGACGGTATCCTCAATGCACTGAAGCTATTTCTTGCCCGACTTGGAAAAAAAAATCAAAGGTAAATACATTCTTAAATGTCGGGAAGAAGGGCATTTTGCTATCGCCAACCTCCCGTTCCTCCTCAAAGTAAAATCGGCGTGGATCATTGGCATTTCATAAATCTTTTCATCAATTGATTACCCTCTTAGTGTGGCCTTTCTCCACCCACATTTATGAGAAACATAATGAAATGGACTTAAGAGATATCACCATATTTACTCTGGCTTTGAAAATATAACTAGATTTTTCATTAAATGAAAGATTTTTCAACTACGGTTAATATCTTCAGTACATTAACTCTATACTTTCATAAACTACTTTTAATAAAAATTTCTTGGTGTTTGGGATATAACATGATAATCTATACGAAAACTTTGATAGAAAAGAGTACCCACTAAGTATTTACCCAATAAATCTATTCAATATTAGCTTACAGTATTTACTCCTTCTCTTTGGATTTGACAAGATGCAAACCATGAAGAAAATTAAATATTTCCTCAATGAGTTTAGGGGGCTATCGGCACCTGGTAAACTTCCCCCAAACGTTAAAGAACTTGTTTTCGGAAATTTCAAATGTGCAATAATCAAGATCTCTCTCACTATTTAGCATCACCCGCAATGTTCTTATAATTTCAAGGAATAAACCTTGTAGTCAGCTCCTTAACATAAAGGCTTCGAAAGAAGAGAATGCCCTGTTATAGTTTTTTATGAGTACACTATCATGCATCTGACAAAAAAGTTCATAAATCGACTGGATTTAGGTTCCTCCAGCGATGAATGAAAAACTTATACATCCATAGGCTGAAAACAGTAAGAAGAAAAACTTACGAAAAAGTATGGCCGATGAATATGGATTTTAAGAAAGTAGTGAAGGCTCTTTTATTCCTACTTAGATACATATCCGTGACACTGCCGAAAAAAAAAATAATACAAGGTTTATACGCAGAGAAGAAAAGGACCTTAATATTAAGTGGTGCGACTCGTGTACTGTGCCTCACAAGAATATAAACGCTGATCTATTGACAGGCAATTAACACCCACTGGCATCTGATGCTCAGAAATGTGGATAACTAACGTACACTACCCGTCAAAAATACTATTAAATGTTTAGATAGATATGTACTCACAAACCCTCTCACCATGTATGACTACTCCCTCTCCCCACTACCCGAGAGACTTGGAGAGAGCAAGCAGTTATAAGTCCGGCTATATATACATATATATATATATATATATATATATATATATATATATATATATATATATATGTGTGTGTATATATATATATATATATATATATATATATATATATATATATATATATATATGTGTGTATATATATATATATATATATATATATATATATATATATATATATATATATATATATATATATATATATATCTGCTCTGTATTATATAGGGATGATTATCATAAATTCTACGTTCAAATACACCTTGTTGTAACTGACCAAACAGGATGACATCGACGAAGGCCAAAACTGCAATTACCTTTATTCAGAAAAAAATAAAACTAACATTCATAAACCTTGTGTAAGATATATTCGTCTTAGGACTCCACTAACACTCAACAGGAGAACAATATTGAAACAATGACGGAGCTCTTAACTAAAATATGCAACATTGCAAAAATATCTTTGAAAACCTAAGAGGTCTTACAAACAACGTCTAAATTTTTCAGCCTCATTATACGACAGAGATAGCGAAAGTAAGCACTGCAAGGAGAAAAATTAAACAAGTACAAAGGTATTTCCGCATAGTGAGTTCTGTTGTGAATGAATGGTACAGTAAGAGATCGGCGGTTCAATAAAGACCCAATTTCACTCCAGTTGAGGTTGTTACTCGATCTACAACAACACTAATGAACAAACCTATATCTTTTGGAAGGAAACAAAATTAGTGTTTCTTCGTCTAATTCTCTCACGAAAAATGGATATATTATTATTATTTATTATTATTATTATTATTATTATTAGCTAAGCTATAACCCTAGTTGGAAAAGCAGGATGCTATAAGCCCCAAGGCTCCAACAGGGAAAAGAGCCCAGTGAGGAAAGGTAATAAGGAAATCAATACATTGCAAGAGAAGTAATAAACAATTAAAATATTTCAAAAACAGTAGCAACACAAAAATAGCTTTCATACATAAACTATAAAAAGAGTTTTCAGTCACCTTGTTCAGCATAAAAACATCAGCTGCAAGTTTGAACTTTCGAAGTTTCACCGATTGAACTGCCTGATTAGGAAGATCCTATTGTTAGGTAGTAGGTTGGCCAGGGCACCAGCCGCCCGTTAAGATACTACTGTTAGAGAGTTATGGGGTCCTTTGACTGGCCAGACAGTACTACATTGGATCTTTCTCTCTGGTTACGGTTCTTTCCCTTTGCCTACACAGACACCGAATAGTTTGGCCTATTCTATATAGAATCTCCTCTCTCCTCATACACCTGGCAACACTGAGATTACCAAACAATTCTTCTTCTCCCAAGGGGTTAACTTCTAAACTGTAATTGTTCAGTGGCCACTTTCCTCTTGGTAAGGGTAGAAGAGGCTCTTTAGCTATGGTAAGAAGCTCTTCGAGGAGAAGGACACTCCAAAATCAAACCATTGTTCTCTAGTCTTGGGTAGTACCATAGCCTCTGTAGCATGGTCTTCCACTGTCTTTGGTTAGAGTTCTCTTGCTTGAGGGTACACTCGGGCACACTGTTCTATCTAGTTTCTCTTCCTCTTGTTTTGTTAAAGTTTTTATAGTATATATAGGAAATATTTATTTCAATTTTTTTTGCTGTTCTTAGAATATTTTATTTTTCCTTTGTTTCCTTTCCTCACATGGCTATTTTCCCTGTTGGAGCCCCTGGGCTTATAGTATCCTGCTTGTCCAACTTAGGTTGTAGCTTAGCATTTAATAATAATAATAATAATAATAATAATAATAATAATAATAATAATAATAATAATATTGTAAGGTAATCTCCATTATGGAAACTTCCTAACAAACCCAAAAATAGATTAAAAAAATAAACCCAACGGAAAACTGATGCTACTAATTGTTTCAAGGGAAAACTTACTCGGCGGAATAACATAGACACCATAAAAATTGAATGGTTAGAAGGGAAGCTGTTACTAAATATGCAATTATATTATACTCCCAGTGAGTCGTCGGTTTTGACGTATATAACTCTTGGTCTTTGTTCTTGACGTGTGAAGGCTATTTATGTTCGCAATACTAATGCACACCCACACAAACATATTTCGCAACTAATCAAATTACCTGTCATTATTTGTATTAGCATCAGTGATAAGCATAGATAACCATAGCAATAGCAATATTATATATATATATATATATATATATATATATATACTGTATATGTACAATATATATATATATATATATATACATATATATATATATGTACACAGTATATATATATATATATATATATATATATATATATATATATATATATATATATTTATATATATATATATATATATATATATATATATATATGTATATATATATATATATATATATATATATATATATATTTATATATATACTGTATATATATATATATATATATATATATATATATATATATATATATATATATATATATATATATATATATATACAGTATATATGCATGTTTATTACTTTAGGCCATTCTAATTTCAGGCGGGTAACACCCAAAGGAGTTACTCCTCAGATTTACAGCATGTATCTATGGGATCAGGTTGCTAGGGTCACTACCTCCTCTTTTTCACTGTCTGGTCCTTCCTGCTCTATGGGGATGTTCAAGGGAGTAATGTGCAGACGGTGTGGCCGTCTTTGTTGTTCATCAAACCCCGTGGTAACCAAGGCCACTCTTGCTTAGCTTCGCTGATCTGAAGACTAGCGTCATGTCACCAACATGCCTGTCATATCGGTGGTCATCAATCAATAAATTAATAATTATTATTAGTTCATAGGCGAGAGGCCATCAAAAATACCAGGAGCCTTTGGTATATAAGCTTCTTGGGAAATCTTTGGGCATCCAATGCACAGTGGTACAAACCGGATATAATAATCTTTAGTAATTTGCCCTGATTGTTCCTATTCTTTGAAATAAAACTACGATCTCTTTAATTTTTTAAAAATCTAATCTCATAAGAATGCCGTATCAAAACATAAGAAATATAATCCTGCTAAATATATTTGGCAAACTGATAATTAACACGAAACTCATCCTATAAACATCAATTAAAGATTACCACAACAAATACGTAATCAAAGTCTTATATGTGACGGAAGTGACTAAATGGTTGAAT
>NC_090732.1:137892480-137902480 GCF_036898095.1 Palaemon carinicauda | reverse complement strand
CAACAACAATAATAATAGTAATAAATAGTACAAATAATAACAATAATAATAACAATACTAATAATAATAATAACAATAATAATAATAATAATGATAATAAAAATAATAAAAAATAATAAACAAATAATAATAGTAATAATAATAATAATAATAATAATAATAATAATAATAATAACTATAATAATAATAATAATAATATTAATAGCCGTTCAAAAAGCTGACAAGAAGAACGTTCTACAGCTTCCAGGGTAAATGAAATGAACATTAAAAGAAAAGTGCAACTGTTCCGTAAATTACCTAAAAAGAAGTTTGATGCTAATATCTTGCGAAACGGGTATAGCAACAACTAGAAACTAAAGCAGTTCTCTAAATATAGTCATCACAGAAAAAAAAAAAATGAGAAAAAAGTTAAGGGACCAAATCTAGTTTGGGGTATTTCTATCATTATTGGGAAAATGCAAATGATTTACAGTTACGTTTCTGTGACGTAACGCAAGGTCAACGAATCGGTTAACATTACACAAAACAAAAATCCCTCAATCATACCATAATTAAAACGATAAAAATCCTGCCGCATAATCATCGACTCGATAAAAACGCCATATTTACACCAACTTGACATGAAACATGTAGCATTGACATCTTGATAAAAAAAATCGTGTTATTAACAGTAACTTTATAAAAAAAAGTGTCACACTGACATCAGTTTCATAAAAATAATTTCAAACTGACATAAACTTGAGGGAAAAAAATGCCGCACTGACAACAAATCGATAAACAACGTCGCATTGACATCATCTTAATAAATATATTGTCTTATTGACATCAAATTTATAAAAACATATCGCATTGACATCAACTTCATAAAAAAAAAAAACATGTCTAATTGACATCAACTCGCCAAAAAATGTTGGACGGACAACAACTCGATTAAAAAAAAAAAAAAAAAAAAAAAAAAAAAAAAAAAAAAAAAAAAAAAAAAAAAAAACTGTCACACTGACATCATCTTTCAAGAAATAGGAATAGTTTGCAAACGATATTATTAAATGGAATATCTTAAGTGGTCAGCAAAGAAACCTTCAGTCCTCATAAATGCAAAAGGACTTCTAATACTGAGAGTCATTGGGTGCAATGATACATTATGAGACAGACCATAGGAAGGGAATATTATACCCAGAAACTGTTTATCAATAATATAGCAGCTTTACCCGGTTTCTGCTTTCTTTTGAAGATGAGACAGACCGGGAATTAAAAAAAAAAAAAAAAGATTGACACCTAGAATTTTAAATGAGCTGGATGCCATTGAAATTATCCAATGATATTATGTTCACAGGCCCATCTATCGCTATCTATCTATCTATGTATCTATCGCTTTCTTCCTTGTGTTTACTACTCTGCTTTAAGTAGTTATGTGGATATCAATCCGAATGTCTTTCCTCACCTGAATTTCCCCAGTGTTTCACTTTTATCTTCAACCTTGATTCTGTTTGCAATCAATCACAAAAGCTCAATAGTAATAAATTTCAATTAATCACAAAAGCTCAGCGCTCGGTTTCAATAAATCACGAAAGTTCAGAACTATATATGTTCCTATCAATACTGAAAAATCAGCACTCGGTTTCTATCTGTCACGAAAGCCTAGCACTCAGTTTCAATCAATCACATAACATGGTGCAATACCTATCTGACTTGATATTTTATCATACTTGAGATAATTCTAACCACTAACCAAATGTATTACTGTTGTGATTTTTTTTAGCACAAGGTCCTGCTGATGCATAAACAAAATCTAAAGGCTTCCTATTCACAAGGTCTTCTCTGTGTATTACTCAAAAAGAGTTTTCCTTCCCCATGAAGGTCTTCCTTTATTCACACTAAAGTAACTTCTAATTTGGGTGACATTTTTCGTGGAAGGTAAAGTGGTCTATCAAACATCTTTTCACTTTCCTATTCAGTATTTTCTAAATACCATTCTCTTTCTTGTACAAGTTGGCGGATTAAGCAGAAACTGTTTAAAGCCGCTACGAATATAAATAAGCTAAAGGTCACACCGTCCTTTCTAATCTTTATGTTCCTATTATTGATACCATGCTCTTCCCAGACTTGCAGTCAGTTGTTTTTTTCCTACTTCCGAGTGTCATCTCACTCAGGAGCATTATGACAATGAACAATGGTTTAATGACCAAAGAGAACCAAGGGTAAGAGTAGGAATACAAATGAATAAAAATACTCCTCGCAATGATAAACTATATACAGTTGAAACAGATATACAAGTATGCTACAGTAATACATTTATACGTAAAGATAATTTTTTTTCAACCACTTCCCTTTTCAGACAGTCTATAGAGATGAGCTTGAGAGAACGATTTTTCCATCCTGGATGAAATCTACGGCAGTTGATAGTATCATGTAACTAATTCAAACTGGAACGATGGGTTTTACCAAAATATGTTATTTTTTCTCCGCCCTACGAGATACTGAAGAAATTTAACCTTTGAAGTTAAAAACCAATATATCTCTCTCTTTATATATATATATATATATATATATATATATATATATATATATATATATATATATATATATATATATATATATATATTTATATATATATATATATATATACACACACATATATATATATATATATATATATATATATATATATATATATATATATATATATATATATATATATATATATATATATATACAAGGTCTATAGATATAAGAGGTCTTCTCAGGTCACCTTAGTGCGCAGGTAGCCGGATGGTGTGAGTCGGGTCTGTCAGAACGATGACCTCACTCAGACTTAACGGTGGCTGAGTAAGCTGTGGAACTTCCATAAGAAAATAAAGGAACCATGCTTTCTGCTTTGTATTTTTCAATCTTTTCGAAGATTTATATTTCATTCTTTTAGGATAATAAAAGTAAGATTACAAATACATAACTTTATTACACTCAAACAACCAAACAAATATTTGATGATGTAAATAACTGAAATTTGTCGAGCAACAGAGTTTAAATTCATAAAATAAATAGTGATATTTACACAATATATATTTTAGTTATGTTCTATATCACGTTGCGAGCTTTTTCATTTTATTCTGCGCTTTTCTTGATGAACTAATATTCCTATTTAAAACACGAATTCTAAAAAATGTACGACATCTAACAAAAAATGTAATCACTTCGTATGGTAATGGGATATCATTGCTTTTAAAACACTCGCTAATTAAATCAGTCAATTTATCAGTCGCTCCTTTTCCAGGGTTTAGATATTTTTCCCCATGATGACAAAGAAAAATATTTTCCATCGTTTTTAAATGCACCAAAAATTCTTCGCTTGGTTGCATTAGTTTTCCATCTCTGCACTTATGGCACCAATCCAGGTGCCATCTCCCTTCGTCGCTGCAGTTCCAAGGAATTCATATTCAGGAAACTTACGATCTATATAACCACCTACGTATTGTAAGCCTCCATCTTCCATCGCTTTCCCTAATGCTTCTTTTTCAGTGTCAAATTCTACATATTCATCATTTTGCAAATCATTAACAAATTCCACTGGCAAACAAAACAGCATTGCCGATAGACTCAGCTTTTTTTTAATAGAAGTTTCTTCATCTACAAAGGATGCGCTTTGTTCAATAGGAAAACTGGAAAATGAGCCTCACATCATCATATCACTATTGCAACTTTCAACGTTACAGTTTGATCCTAACAGTTTGCTTAAATGCGACGGGTGATGGGTGTTGATGGTATTTTTTCACAGAGAAATGGAAAAAAAAAATTTAAATATATATGAGGAAACAACTGATTCCGCGATTTCCAGATTACTGATGAATAATAAAGAGGATATACAATAATTATAATCTATGTAAGTTGATTACAACGTCATTTATATCTTAATGTTTAATCAACAATACACGATACTGGTTTCTTACCTTGTGATGCATGTGAATGTCCAGTTGTAGGTAAATGCATCGTCGGTACAGATCCTTTCTTTATTCTGATGAGAGATCGAGGCACTGGTTGATTCAGCAATTCATACATCAAATTCCTTTCAAATGCATCAGCTTCAAAGTGTTTACTACATAGCTGAGCGTTTTCCCCATTAATAGGATCTTCTCGTTTGCACAGCTGAATCCACGTTTTCCTTGTAATGATGTCCTTAGGGAATTTATGAAAAGTGAGATCCTTACTTTTTCCTCTATATGAGAAGCATCCGAAAACTGCACAATTATTGGGCATTTTGTTATATATAAAAAAGCTTTAATCAGCAAGGCGGAAGTGTACACCACGTTTGCCTGTAAACAACTGCCCGGTCAAGGGGTGATCGACCTTTGGTATGCTTGGGTGGAAATAGTCTATAGCTCTATAGATCTTCTTGGTCTATAGACCTTGGCCGCACCTATAGGTCCTGCCTACGTCACAGTCTGTACCTGCGCAGAAGAGTCATATTTTTGGTCGGGGTTGAGAAGACCTCCTTAATCTATAGACCTTGTGTGTATATATATATATATATATATATATATATATATATATATATATATATATATATATATATATATATATATATATCACAAGCACACGTGATTTAAGTTAATGTAAATATCACCCACGAATGGCATTTAATACTGAATTCTATCTTGGGAATATATATCCACTTGGAATTCATTTTATGGTAACAGCTTCTGGCCGGGTGGGGATTCGAACCACCACCTATTCGGCTGGAGACTATGCCTGCAGTGACCATGCCGACTGAGCTATCAAGAGAGACTAAAAAGTTTATGACAAGTTCCCGTACATATTCCTGTCGAATTCAGGAATCTGTTCACAGACTTTAAATAAACCCATCTCCACCATGATAGCTGAATCGTGAGTTTGCAACACGTGGTTATTTTAATGAACATATATCACAAGCACACGTGATTTTAATTAATGTAAATATCACCCACGAATGGCATTTAATACCGAATTCTATCTTGGGAATATATATCCACTTGGAATTCATTTTATGGTAACAGCTTCTGGCCGGGTGGGGATTCGAACCACCACCTATTCGGCTGGAGACTATGCCTGCAGTGACCATGCCGACTGAGCTATCAAGAGAGACTAAAAAGTTTATGACAAGTTCCCGTACATATTCCTGTCGAATTCAGGAATCTGTTCACAGACTTGAAATAAACCCATCTCCACCATGATAGCTGAATCGTGAGTTTGCAACACGTGGTTATTTTAATGAACATATATCACAAGCACACGTGATTTTAATTAATGTAAATATCACCCACGAATAGCATTTAATACCGAATTCTATCTTGGGAATATATATCCACTTGGAATTCATTTTATGGTAACAGCTTCTGGCCGGGTGGGGATTCGAACCAGAAGCTGTTACCATAAAATGAATTCCAAGTGGATATATATTCCCAAGATAGAATTCGGTATTAAATGCCATTCGTGGGTGATATTTACACACACACACACACACATATATATATATATATATATATATATATATATATATATATATATATATATATATATATATTCGAAAGACCTTAAAAATTACAGCCCGATAAGTTTAGTCTCAATAATACATATAAAATATTGACAAAGATCCCATTAGGCGAAATAGCATAGCAGCTAGACTTTAATAAAACATGAAAGGCAAGTTTCAAAAGAGGGTATTCAACAACTGACTCCATCCATGAAATTAACCAGCTAATAAAAAAAATCAACAGAGTATGACAAACCCCTATGTATGGCATTTATAGACTGTGAGAAAGCTTTTGATTCTGTCAAAATTTCAACAGTAATGAAAGACTTCAAAAGCAAGGAATGGATGAATCTTATGTTAGATCACTTGAAGATATCTATACGGGGAGTACAGCAATCCTACGAATACATAAAGATAGTGAGACAATTTTGATTGAGAAAGGCGTTAGACAGGGACACCCGATCTCTCTTGAATTATTCAAAGTGTGCCTAGAAGAAGTTTTTAGGAATTTAAATTGGAGAATGTAGGAATTAACAATAATGGGGAATACTTTAAAACTTACACTCTGAAAATTATCCTCTAGGAGATGGTTAATGAATATACGCACAGGACAGACACTAAGTGTTTCCCCAGGACATGAGATCGAAAAAAAGAAGGATAAGCATGGGATGGAGAGCTTTTGGTAAACAAAATGAGATTATGAAAATTAAAATGCCACTTTCTCTAAAAAAAAAAAATTTATTAACTTATGCATCAGAATCTTGGAGTCTTACAACATACAGCTAGTTACAACTCAGAGCTATGGAAATAAAAACCAAGAGAAAATCATTATGAGGCAGAAAAGAGCAATATGGATAAGAGAGCAAACTAAAGTAGAGGATATTCTAACAAGGAAAAAAAAAAAAAAAAAAAAAAAAGAAAGAAAGACAAGGGTAGGACATATAATGAGAATGATAGGTAATAGATGGACATTAAATGCGAGTATCCTAATTATTCAACCTCTCATTTATCGACGCCACCGCTGCAATTATGCGAACAAAGAGATCTCGCCCTACGCACTCCCTCTTTATCCTCTCAAGTAAGCATGCACTAAAAAATCAAGATAAATCCCCGGGCCCAGCAAATGAAAGCTGTAATATCCGCTTATTGGTGGATGTAACTGGCCGATGTGAATATTCAAATTAGCCAAACCTGGATAAGTAGATACGTGAAAAGTTTGTTTTCTTCATACCAACATAGCATGATGTACTGTTACCATCGTTAAACATTTGAGAAATGATAAAATATGTTATATGAAAATGGATGCATATTTCACTATGAAACCATGTATTCATTTTATAATGACAATAACAATTATCTAATTAATAATTTTCTGTGACATGTATTGGTCAAATTAATAAAAACAGGTTTAGGTCACTATAAAGGTCTCGAGAAAATTCAACTACAAATCTTTCAAATCCCAGCCACAAACTGATGATAAACCTTAGCTTGCTCTGTTTCTGTGATATACTGATGAATATTAAGCATAATTGTTTAGCACTGATTCAATGTAATTTTTCGTTAAAATAAAGTCTATTGTATTTTTCTCTGAAATATCTTTGAACAAGAAACTTTATAACTATCGACTTCGATGGGCATTTTGTAGTTTTAGACATAAACGATTCTTTTTATTTGATACTAAACAATAAATGTAAATCATTTAATTTTCTTTTCACTTTCGGAATACTAAGATGACTGAAAGCCTCGTTCATAAGCTCAAGATAATATGACACCAGTGTGATTACAGTGTCAATAAACTGTAACTTAATGTTAGGTCTTCGTTTACAAAGGCAAATTTATAGACTTCGTGTAGAAGTTTTCTCGATATAATTAAAACAAGAAATAAACTGCACAGATATAACTTCACAATGGTTGCTTTATCATCATCAGAGAGAGAGAGAGAGAGAGAGAGAGAGAGAGAGAGAGAGAGAGAGAGAGAGAGAGAGAGAGAGATTCATCTTGTTTTAAGGTAGGCATCAACGTATATTCTAATATAAAACTGCGTAGGCAAGCTCGTGCCTTGTGTACGTGCGTTCCAGAACTACCGCGTTGTCTCAAAGCGAAATTGTTCGGCATCTGGCAACAAATACTTGTTGCGATATACATTGCACAAAATTTGTTGAATTTTATCAAATCTAAAATACTTTCCAAACGTTCAAATTTGCTTCATTTCAGCAAATATATTATTTTCCTTTCATCTTAAACGTTGTGGACATATCAATACCAGATTACTTCAAGATACTATTGAATATATCACCTGTTGGCAACTGACCCTAAACGAAGCCAAGGTCTATCATGGGTGAGGCATTACGAATAGTGGTTGATTTCTCATACATTTATAAAGGAGTTGTATGAGCCAGTGGCTTCTGTTCAACACTAGAACATCGACAGCATTCACAGCTACTATGTCCGGTAAGTGAAACACTTTGTTGTCGAAGGAGACTGTGAATTTTGTTAGTTATCTTGATTTTAAGTGTCCAGGTTGGAAAAGTGAATGTGATGCACGATGCAATTGCTTTCGAAGACACTTGACCAAATTTGTAGAGATATGGAATCAATCAAAATCTGTCTACCAGTTCCATGATATGCAATATCGGGTAATCTACTACATGTACATTTATTGTTTACCATGGCCTCATAAATTAGTGTTGAAATTTCCCGCTTCGATTCAACTTCGGTGTTTCGGAACCATAAAGACTTCTTTACGCACATGTTTCTAGTTATTTCATTTCATACAGTTTTTCATGCAAAAGAAATTACGATCAATCAGTGTTAACAATTATGCTTAATATTCATCCGTATATATAGAAACTGAACAAGCTAAGGTTTATCACCAGTTTGTTACTGGGTTTTGCCTTGTATGGTCTCCTAAACGTCACCGTTTTTAGTTCAGTAACACAACCAGTTTTTTCGACTGTAAACAGTTTAATAGCGACTGATGATAATAATTCTTATATCATTTACATTAATTCCAAAATAATTCAGGGGTATAATAAATTTTAACGAGACTTACAAACCTAAATCTCACTCGGTCACTTGTCAAGATCTTTATACTTTTCATGAATTTCTTTTGCTGAATGTTTTGGTGCAATGGTGAAGGTGGTCGAAACTGAGATGGAAAGTTAAACAAATTTGGCCATTGGAAGTTGCTCATAAATTAACCGACAAAACGTGCTGGCAGAATTACTACAAGTAAAAGAACAAACACAAAGTTTAAATCATTCTAAATCCTTCCACTCACTGTTGAAAGTAACCGAATTTGGAATATTATGAATTTGACAACTGAAAATCATTAAAAAATACTAACAGAAAATCGCATCACCACAAATGAAAAAACTAACTACACATCACTTGAAAAATCTGAAAAGAATAAAGAATATAATCGAAAAGTATTTTCACGTGATCACAAAAAGGCAACATTTATTGACGCTATGTCACACACCTTAACTTGGGCCTCTCGAGTTCCCTGCAAAAAAAAAAAAAAAAAAAAAAAAAAAAAAAAAAAAAAAAAAAAAAAATTAGGCCTAAACTCTCATAACCTCAGTCAACATTCAACTTTATGAAAGCTGGTCAGAAGGATTAAATTTGTCCATCCCTATCGCAACTTGATAATTCAGCTTCAGAATTCTATTTTTTTTCCCCAGACACCTTGTCTTTTTTGTATATCAAACGTAGCTGCTTTTATTACTTTATCTTTTCTACAAAACATTTTGTTCACAATGATTTTGTAACTTTTTGGGTGACACATGAACATTTTCTTAATATTTTCTAATGGTAGAATAAAGAAATAAAAAACACACACGTCAAATGTAGATGTATACAAACAGTGTATATATATTTATAAAGCCATATATACACATTACAGACACACACACACGCACACATACACACACACACACACATATATATATATATATATATATATATATATATATATATATATATATATATATATATATATATATAATATTTATAAAACACATGATTGGCAAGAGAGGTAGCAGGACGTGTACTAAAGATTGGTACAAGACCTAGTTGTCAATGGAAGATAGGGTAGGAATGAACATAAAATACGGTTGTTGAATGCATATGAAGGAAAAAATCTAATTTTTTTATGAACTCTTTGCAAAGTAAACGTGGTGTAAGAAGAATTGAAAAGTTGAGAAAAGTGGTGATACACAGACGAGGCAAGTCTTTTTTGAGGTGGTTCGGTCATGTGGAAAGAATAAACGGAAGAACGACGGCCTCGAAACGGTCGAACAGATTAAGACTTAATGAAAAGACGTATTTGAAAGTTATGGTTGCATTACGCAATGTGTGTTGGGGGTTTCGACGTGAAGCGGATGGGCCTTTAATGTAGAATTAAGAATCAATAACGGTTTGGAAGATTTACTTCTCAGGAAGCTCAGCCACGATTCAGCAGTTAGTAGGATGAATATAACAGTGACTTGTGTTGTT
>NC_090732.1:137882480-137887480 GCF_036898095.1 Palaemon carinicauda | reverse complement strand
ATATATATATATATATATATATATATATATATATATATATATATATATATATATGTGTGTGTGTGTGTGTGTGTGTGTGTGTGTTTAAATTTTTGTTACTAAAAATTCTATTGGTTTCAGTTCAAGAAATTGAGGATGCGCTTGACCTGTCTGAAGAGGCGTTTAAAGCCAAGTACGGATTCCCGAAGTTGAGTCCAGACGACGACACAATAGTGCTCACCTGCAGGTCAGGCAGAAGAGTCCGAGTGGCAGATCAGATCTTAAGATCTAGAGGTTTCACAAAACAGAGGTATTTAACAGATGTCAATAATGTTCGTTGTCTTTCTATTAGTAAATTCATTCAGTTAATTCCACTTATTGTAAAAATTAGACGCGAGAAGCAAATATATTTTATATACAGGCAGAGATGACACAAACTAATATCTTTTTTTCTATCATAAATACGATCTAAGTGATCCGGTACCGGAAGTCAAAAATTCTGAAATTATAAATATGCAAAGTTGTCCTAGTAGAGCTATGAATGTTAATCAACCGATGCAATACCTTGGCCAACTTTTTTTTTTATTTGGTTCGAATATCTCGCGTCAAGGTGTAGAGATATATTGCAAATAGTGAAAAGCTTCATACAATTGAAAGTAACAGCTTCAGTTGCTTTATTATAATATCAAAAGCTTAGCTACTTCATGCATAACCAATGATGGTTCATCAACAGCATGTCGAACCCGATAAAAAACACCATAATACAGGCACCTTTCTTTGCAATGCTTCTCTCAAATGATCTATCCCACTGTTCTATGTCATTCTCCCTTTCTCCCTCCAGTTACTCTCTATTCACCTCCCAACAATGACTTTTTTTTTTTTTACCACATAACCAAGCGATTTCAAAACAGTCCTATTCCTCTGTCTGTTTTCATTTATCGTTAGATATATCTTTAAAATATCCTAAATCTAACTGACAAACGTTTATGGAAGCGCATCTCTTCAGAATATTCTAATTCCAATTGAGGGTACACTCGGGCACACTATTCTATTTTATTTTTCTTCCTCTTGTTTGTTTTAAAGTTTTTATAGTTTATATATCAAATATCTAATTTACTGTTGTTATACTTCTTAAAAAATTCATATTAATAGTACATTACTTCTCTTGTAGTTTATCTATTTCCTTTCCTCACTGTGCTATTGTTCTTTGTTGGAGCCCTTGGGCTTATAACAGCTTGATTTTCAACTAGGGTTGTAGCCTAACTTAATAATAATAATAATAATAATAATAATAATAATAATAATAATAATAATAATAATAATAATAATAATAATAATGAAACAGTCACATTCGTTTTTTTTGTAATCGGTAATGGAACTTCAATATGCTACGTGGAATTTTCAGTAATGGAGATAAAGAAATCTTGTTACTCAAATGAGTGGGTAACGAGCGGATCTAAATGAAATGCATACAAAAGGTCTCTTTGGAATTACAGTAACCACAATTTAAGCTTAGAGGGAAATTCCAATATGACACCAAACCATGAAGTATCCTGTTAGTATGCAACAACTAAACACCAACACAATTAAAATGTTATATTCTATCACGAGTTTACCTGCACGATACATGAAATTTTTGTACTAATCGTATAAAGAAAAATATATGAACATTTGAGAAAGTAAAAACTGGCATAAACTTAGATATATAAAAAAGGACTTACAGTAATCATACGAATTACGATGAGCCAATGGTCTTAGGAATTTTTTAACGTCGTCAGCTTTGTTTTGAAGTTTCAACTAATTCAAGATGCTTTTATTCATTTTCTTTATACCTACAAGACTGATTGGTATCCCGATCCGACTCCCACCACACACTAATGATTAAATCTTAATTATAAGCCGATTTCATTAAAATTATTCTCTACAAGCTCATGACTCAAGTGCCCCAGACGAACAGAGTTTTTACACAACTTCTACATTAAGCATTACGTAAACTTTTTGTTCATCTAGGTTATACATTAAAGGTGCTCGCAACAACACTGGCATAACAAAATAATGACGTCAAATATGTGCGTCAAACATCTTTAATTTCTAGGAACCATTTTATATGGATTACATCAATTACTGTTTGAATAAATAAGCTCGTCTCTCTTTCAGAATATATTACGGATCCTTCTTGGATTGGGTGATGAGAGGAGGACCTGTCGTCAGGCTTGCAAGTAATTGATCGCACAAAGTACTCTGGCGTTACAAAAATGAAGAGCTAAAACGATAATAATGTATCATGTTTTCTTCTTCCGTATTAAGTGTGTTATTTTGCAAAGAGTGAGTGATTATCATAAATGTGAGTTGTGTTTTGAGTTATATGTTTAGAAAATATTAGCATTAAGGTTTATTTATGCTTATACCTACGATAAGTTTTAGATTAGGATATTTAAATTGTTGTTACTAGACAAAATGATTTATACGAGAAAAAGGCTGGAACGCAGAAGTTTTTTAATAAACACTTTCCTTATCATGGTTATTCAATTTATCTATTCCTTATCGTAGTACAAGAAACCTCTTAATTCATAAATACACACAAGCGTATACCTATATCTATATATGTCCATTCTGTAAAAGTTCAGTAATTGACAAATAGATAATCTCTTTTGATTCAAAAGAAAATAGATCAAAATAGCTTTCAAGATAACCTTATACGTATTCATGGAAACCAGTCATATACCTGAATTATAACACCTGATAATTGCTTCGTTTCAGCTGTCCCAGAACAAATCTATACAAGGTCAATTTCAAACAATAATATTTTGTTTTGAAACAGTGCACCTATTTTAAGGTTTAGAGAATATAAAATACATTTTCCTTGGAGAACTAAGCTAGCAAGAAATATTTCATAGAAATATAAAGGGAAAAGTAGTTGCACGAATGGAAGGTAGCAGTACATGAGTCTTACTAACAACATGGAAAAAAAAAAAAAAAAAAAAAAAATGACGTGCAGAAATCTTATAATTCTATTCCTATCCAAGTAAGGGAACTTTTTAGTGTTCAATGGTAACTAATAAGTAGCATCATGTACAGTAAAATGATTGTGTAAGAAAAGCTGCACGTGGATGAAGAAACCCTTCAAGAGTTCTTGGATCAGACATGGGAAATTTTACAAGTGAGAAATAGCCAGAAGCAGTTGAGGAATAATAGACTTGATCTCACACCTAGATTCTTATTTTTTTCAGCTTCTCCCATTCAGGGGTTTCCACAGCGGATCATCGGTCTCCTTTTACTTCCTGAATACCGAATCCTTCTCTGTCATGCCAACTGAAAAAAGGAATACAAACAATGCAAGCGCAATACCCACATCCAATCTCACTAAAGTAACCATGAAATGTGTTCACATTTTAGTGATCTTACACCTTACTGTCAGCTATTCATTTCCCCTACCACCCAGGACTCATATAGTCCTGGACCCGTCATGTAGTCCCTGATGTAGTGGAATTTTATTTTTCTCTCTCGAGTACCATACTCCTGACATATTTATTTGGGGCCTAGTATTTGAAAGTACGGTGTGAAATGTACAAGCAATGAAAATGTGTCAGTATCATTTTATACTATGCTTATTTTCTCACTGATTATTCCATGGCATTTATATACCCGGTTGGCCCACTCCACCTGTAAAACCAGTCTGAAATCTTCTGCCTCAATGCCACTGAGAAGTTCACGAATTTGTTAAACCAGAAATTTGTGCTGAAAACACCTTGCAGTCACTTGCAACAGAGCTGGTTATGTTAGCTAAATTATCAGCAACATTAATCCTTACTACATTCCAAAATAGTACCTGGATATTTCTCTTGCATTCTGATGCCCAAAACTTATCTGGCTAATGTGTATGTATTAGCCTTCGTTCTCTGAATTTTCAGTATATGAAACTAAGACAAGATAGGCCCATTTAACATGCTCAATTAAGCAAGACATTGAAGAGGTGTTGGAAGTGATGACATCGCCAAGAATTTGAAAATTCTTCTAAGGGCATTTGTTGAAGTTTAGACAATTATGTGAGTTTGCAGATTAGGGTCTCTGTTCCAAGTTATGGCTCTGCTTCATCCACGAGTTTTGATTTGGTAGTAGGTATAAGTAGTTTGCCTACAAATAACTGTGGGGCAGAAAGCCCATCATAAGTAAGTATTTCGTGAAAGTTCGCGCATCATGCCTTAGCCAGATCAATATCTTTGTGCCCCTCTGCATATGCATTTTGATGTGGGGTCGTCTTCTTCTGAAATGCTGGTTATACTTGCAATAATTTTTTAAATCTTGTTAACCAATCTCTCCTTTCTGTATGACTGGTAGAGTTTCTCAACATTATCCAGGCTCTTGAGATTAAGCAAAGTTACTTCCCATTCAACAGCTGCCTTCGTGGATAAATTATACAATAGAACTGGTACAGCTGCCGTGATTAAATATCGAGTCGTTTACAACAGGGGCAAAATCAAGAAGTTTTGTTACATTGTGGTTCACTTGATGGAGAGGGGGCTTGGGTACTAATTATGTGTGTATAATCTTTAGTCTCTAGGACATTGTCCAGTCCCTTGCCTCTGTCCTTCATGAGCGATCTATAAAAATGTTGAAAAAACAATCTCGCAATATAAAAGCTTGAACTCTGCCATAGCACCAGCATTATGCGATGCACCTATTTCACAATGTCCTTCAGGCCCTAATAAAAATTTTTGTAAGGTCTGCCCTCAATTTCATGTCATCTCCTCCTACTGGACAGAGCCAGTCGGGCCGATCATGAACTACCCAAATCTCTGGATGCGAGAGATATTTTTTGGCACTATCGTATTCACAAATTCTTAAATTCTCACACACTTGCTTATTTCTTATACTACCACATATCACACAAACAATTTACATATCACAACTAGAAGGAGCATGTGGTGTAATACTTATGAGCTGTTTTTGATGACCCAACACTAGCTACAGCTACATCTCTATTCTGCTCTGCAGATATTATAGTTAGCCTTATCTTTAGC
>NC_090732.1:137872480-137877480 GCF_036898095.1 Palaemon carinicauda | reverse complement strand
TACTGATGGGACGGCGGGGCTCGCCCGCTCCTGCTACTACGGTGGGGCTCCCCTGTTACCACTGCTACGCCGGGATTCCCCCGCTCCCGCTGGCACGGTGGAGCTCCAAAGCTAATGCTGGCACAGCGGGGTTGCTCCGTTCCCGCTGGCACGGCAGTGCTCCCCCGTTCCCGCTGGCACAGCAGGGCTCTCCTGTTCCCGCTGGCACGACTGTGCTCCCCTATTCTTGCTGGCACGGCATGGTGCGGCTCCCCCGTTCCCGCTGGCTCGGTGCGGCTCCCCCGTTCCCGCTAGCTTGGCGCGGTTCCTCCGTTCCCGCTGGCTCAGCGCGGCTCCTCCGTTCCCGCTGGTTCGGCGCGGCTCCCCCATTCCATCTGGCATGGCCCGGTTCCCCCGTTACCACTGGAACGGTGCGGCTCCCCAGTTACCGCTGGCACGGCGCAGCTCCCACTGGCACAGCGGGGCTCCCCTGTTCCTGCTGGCACGACGGGTCTCTCCCGTTCCCGCTGGCACGATGGGTCTCTCCCGTTCCCTCTGTCATGACGAGTCTCTCCCGTTCCTGGTGGCATAGCATGGCTTCTCCATCCCTGCTGGCATGGTGTGGTACCCCCCTTTCCTGCTGGCACGGTGGGGCTTCCCCGTTCACGTAGGCATGGCGGGGCTCCCCCGTTCCCGCTGATACGGCGGGGCTCCCCTGTTCCCTCTGGCATGGCGGGGCTCCCACGTTCCTGCTGGCATGGCTCAGCTCCCCAGTTCCCACTAGCACGGCACAGCCTCCCCCAATCCCACTGGCACAGCGGGGCTCCCAGGCACGGCTCCCCCGTTCACATTGCCAGGGCAGGGCTCCTCTGTTCCCACTGATACAGAGCAGAGCCTCCATTCCTGCGGCCACGGCGTGGCTCCCCCATTCCCGCTGGCAAGGCCGCTACTCCGTAACCGGTGGTACGGAGCGGCTCCCCTATTCTCACATGAAAAACCTACAAAATACTGTAATTATATATATATCCATATGTTGGGTTGGTTTGCTTTGAGCGATCAAACCAAAATCTCCCACTATCACCAATACGAACTAGCCAGCATGGTGATAAAAACTGTCGAAACCGCAGACATGAATTGACATGTCCGAGGCCTTTGACCTGCAGTGGAATAGAAACGGCTGCATTTGTTTTTGTTGCCGTTTTCTCCAGGCATTGATTCTCCCAAGGATAAATATGTCAGAGACAGAGATTTCAAGTTACAATGGGTTGATAAAACTTTGAATTGCTTTTAATGTTCGTTGCACCTGTTTCACAGGTGTAAAAAGTACCATGAGTATGATATGCCTTTTGTATTTTTTCTGGCTCAATCCATATCAGAGGGAAGTTTTTCATGCAAAAACCTAGATCAAATGTTGTAATTGTGTAATCTTGTCCTACTTCAGATGATGCCTCTTGACTACACCTCAACCATTCTTGAATTGTCTTGACGTCCATAATTACTGCATTAATCATTGGATGATACCCAATAGTTGTGGTACAGATTGGAGAATTGCAAGTACTAGACACAGATCCCGATATAACAGGAATAAATTTATCTCCAAAGTGTATATGACAAGCAATACCCTAAAAAAAATCAGAATCTTGATGCTGTAATTTTCAGCACAGTTTGAGGGTTCAGTGAGGGTTGGTTTTAACCGTTTTCTCTGGTAGCACAGTGCAAACTCTTAAGCTGGAGTTTTTTTTTAATCTTTTCTGCTTTTTCTTTGGTTGGATATCAGGAATGGGTTCAGATATATAAGGGACTGATTTCAAGGTATCATCTTTACAGAATCGAGAATCTTGCATGTAGATCCCAACTGTGCTGTGAACTGATCCAACTCCATAAACATCAGACACCAGCTGATCGAAGTTACTTACGGCTGATCTTTAACCATATCACTGTTACAGATTACTGAAACACTTTCAAACATGGATTTGCTAGGACAGTTTCCAATTCAAGAGAATAGGTATTGGACTCACAATGACCTAGTGTGTTTAGGAGCGTAGTTAAATGTTTATATATGAAGAGATGGCAGTGTCATACATAGGATATGCTTTTTCAACTTCCTCTGTTCACCTGTTGCTACTTTACATATATCTTGACTAACTGATAGTAGTAATATTCTTTCTCGATCAGCTGGGTCCTTCTTACCACAAATTAGTGTAAACAGATTGTAAAACATAAGCAGGAATTTCCTCTGGTGGATAAGGAACGTCACTAGATTTGATGGGCCATAGAAATGTCTTGGTTTCGTTGAAGGCATTGAGTAATCTAGTGTGAAGCTCAGGACTAACTTCTTTGATCCAGTCATTACCTCTGAAATCATAAGCAGAATTTTTTTTTTCAGTGACCCTAGAGATTTACAAAATATCAGGGTGTTTTTATATGGGGGTGATGAGAAGTCGATGTTGTCCTTCAGGTCAGAACAGTGTTCAATCTTGAACCTGAGATTGACTAGTTATTTCACAAGCTTGATCATTATTGTTACTGTTGTATAGATTATCATTATACACACTTCTAAATGACAAAGTTTTACAACCTGACCTTTTAAATAACTTTATAAAATCATACAAGTGCAAAAATGCTTTCTCTGTAAATCTTTTCTTGTCTGATGCTTCCTAAGTTTCTGTAATGGTGTAACACTACTGATGTATTCGTATCACTAAATATTGCTTGGGTCAGTACTTGTGAAATTGGGCCTCCCTTGCGAAAAGATCTAGTCCTCTTATTTTGCAAAGAAAATTTTCATCATTTAGCTCAATTTTTTGCAAGCTATGTTTATTACCCGAGACCTTCTTTTCCTTGTCACTTTTGCAAAATATACAGTATTTACCAAACATCCCTATATATAATCTTTTTGTTGGCGCTGTCGGCTTGTTCATTTGCATTCACCATTTATTTTTATGCTTGACAATGTGCCGCGACCAATTCGAAAAAACTCTCGTTGGCAATTTTCATGATAAACACGTAAATAAAAACATTAACAAATGAGAAAATAATTAATATTAACTTCTAACTATATATGAATAAATACCTTTAAATTTTCTATAAAAAAATAAATGCACTTTATTCTTTATCATACGTTTGGATATTGTCAGGAGAAAGGACCATCACTTAATTATTTGGATTTATCAGTTTGAAACGGATAGAGAAGTTTTGGTATTCATTTCAATATAACGTAAACTTTAGGCATGAGAAATGTCAACATAGGCTCAAATGAAAACGTATGTAACAAGGAAGTATTTATAATGTAATATGTAATTATAAACGAGTTATTTTTTCCCAAAGAGGACTTCATTTGCAAAGAGAAATATATTAAAATTAAAGATTTTTTTTTCGGTTTGTCGGTGTACATTTAGTATTACTTTAAAAATATATATTATACTATTGTAATTTTTACTCTTTACATATGTTTCTTGATATATTGCAACAGTCTCAGCAAAGTTTCATGAAAGACTGAATATTTTTTGACCGCCCATATAAGGCTTCAAGTAGATTTATGTGAGGTGGAGTTGAGCGTAATGTGAAACCGGGAGGGGGGAGGGGGGGGGGGTGTTTGGTCCCCTATGTGAGAACAGCCCCGAGTTAAGGGTGGTCGCAATGTTCTTGACATAGCCCAAGACATAAGTTTTTCAGGACACGAGCTAAAAAAAAAGTTAGCAGAAAACATCCTGAGGGGTGGTCCTATCATCCGGCCTATACTCCACAAGAGAGATTAGTTCACCAAACTTTCAACTGGGTTCCACAAGGAACTAGAAGAGTTCGAAGGCCCAGGCATACATGAAAGGGGACTATGAAGCGTGAAGTAGATGATGAGTGGAGAAATATTGATTTAAAAGCTCAAGATAGAGACGACTGGCGAAATCTAACCGAGGCCCTTTGAGTCAATAGGCGTAGGAGGAAGAGATGATGATGATGATGATGATGATATATATATATATATATATATATATATATATATATATATATATATATATATATATATACATATGCATATATATATATATATATATATATATATGTATATATATATATATATATATATATATATATATATATATATATATATATGTATATATATATATATACATATATATATATATATATATATATATATATATATATATATATATATATATATATATCTTCCCACTTTATTCAAATATAACAGTAATTATCAGGTATATATACATACACAAACACACATGATATATATATATATATATATATATATATATATATATATATATATATATATATATATATATATATATATATATATAATATGCGTGTGTACCATTTATAAATAAATTCAATATATCTAACGCCAATTACCTAGCTTGATTTATCATTCCAGCACTTGTTTTAAATTTATCATGTGGGGCAAAGGATCAGGATATATTTACACTCCAATCAAAATTTCCACACAAGATCATTTCATTCACATTAAGGAAGCACTGAGCTTAATCAAGCGACATAATGTACTTGACCTAAACGTATTACACAATGAAAACGTTGACATTTAGCCGTCGAATTAAAAGTCCCGGGTGTGGCCTGATCGGTAACGTCTCTGCCTGGTGATTGCCAGTCGGGGGTTCGAGTCCCGCTCAGACTCGTTAATGCCATTAGTGTCTGCAACCTTACCATCCTTGTGAGCTAAGGTTGGGGGATTTGGGGAGCCTATAGGTCTATCTGCTGAGTCATCAGCAGCCACTGCCTGGCCCTCCCTGGTCCTAGCTTGGGTGGAGAGGAGGCTTGGGCGCTGATCAGATAATATATGGTCAGTCTCTAGGGCATTGTCCTGATTGCTAGGGCAATGTCACTGTCCCTTGCCTCTGCCATTCATGGGCGACCTTTGAACCTTAAACATTGGCAGATACAATGATATATCGTATCAATTTTTGTTCCACAGGGAACTCTTCAAAAGCCAAGATTGTGAACAAAACAATTATTCACTCTCATTCTATCAACCAGCATTGAGT
>NC_090732.1:137849980-137867480 GCF_036898095.1 Palaemon carinicauda | reverse complement strand
TAAAAATTTAATCATAATCTCGCCAAAACCATCACCAGATAGAAATGACTCTAATTCATATTACAATAAAGTCAGAAGCGATGCCAAGAAAGCTAAAGCTGTTAACAACATAACAGATACTGATGGGGTTGATGATACAAACGTAAACAGCTCTTGAGGAAACAAAGGAAGCCCAAAATATTGTTGACGCAATGGAAGCCAAGGTTCTCGAAGTAAAAAATGGAATTACAAGCTTTTAGTGATACAAAGAAAGCTAACGATGTTGATAATGCAAAAGCAGAAGAGATGCAAAGGAAGCTCAAGGTGTTAGCAACGTGAAGGAAGACCAAAATGTTGGAGATGCAAAGCAAGGGCAAGCTGTTGGCGATGAAAAGGAAGACCAAGATATTGGAGTTACATAGGTAGACCAAGCCGTTGGTGACGAAAAGGAAGATTAAGATACTGAAGCTGCATGGGAAGATCAAGCTGCTGACGACATAAAGAAAGACCAGGATATTGAAGCTACAAAGGAAGATAAAGCCATTGGTGATGCAAAGGAAGACCAAGATATTAGAGCCGCAAAGGAAAACCAAGCCATTGTTGACACAAAGGAAGACCGAAATATTGAAGCTGCATAGGAACACCAAGATATTGGATCAGCAAAGGAAGACAAAGCCATTGGTGATGCAAGTGAAGATTGATTGATTGATTTGAAGTTCTCAGGCATCCTGACATTGAAGGTCATTGACGCCGATGCAAATGAAGACCAAGATATTGGAGCTGCAAAGTAAAACTAAGCCATTGTTGAGCCAAATGAAGACCAAGATATTGAAGCTGCATAGGAAGAGCAAACTGCTGAAGACTTATAGAAAGACCAAGATACTGAAGCTGCAAATGAAGACCAATCCATTGGTGATGCAAAGGAGAACCAAGATATTGGAGCTGCAAAAGAAACTCCAGCCACTGTTGACACAAAAGAAGACCAAGATATTGAAGCTGCATAGGAAGAAAAAGCTGCTGACGACATAAATAAAGACCAAGATATTGGATCTGCAAATGAAGACCAATCCATTGGTGATGCAAAGAAGAACCAAGATATTGGAGCTGCAAAAGAAACTCCAGCCACTGTTGACACAAAGGAAGACCAAGATATTGGAGCTGCATGGGAAGAACAAGCTGCTGACAACGTAAAGAAAGACCAGGATATTGAAGTTGCAAAGGAAGACAGAGCAATTGGTGATGCAAAGGAAGACCAAGATATTAGAGCTGCAAAGGAAAACCAAGCCGTTGTTGACACAAAGGAAGACCAAGATATTGAAGTTGCATGGGAAGAGCAAGCTGCTGACGACGTAAAGAAAGACAAGGATATTGAAGCTGCAAAGAAAAAGCCATTGGTGATGCAAAGTAAGACCAAGATACTGGAGCTGCAAAGGAAAACCAGGCCGTTGTTAACACAAAGGAAGACCAAGATATTGAAGCTGCATAGGAAGACCAGGATATTGGAGCTGCAAAGTAAAAACAGGGCATTGTTGAGTCAAAGGAAAACCAAGATATTGAAGCTGCATAGGAAGAACAAGCTGCTAACGATGTAAAGAAAGACCAAGATACTACTGCTAGAGATTTATGGGGTCTTTTGACTGGCCAGACAATAGTACATTGGATCCTTCTCTCTGGTTATGGTTCATTATCCCCCTGCCAAACACATACAGCGAATAGTCTGGCCTATTCCTTACACATCCTCTTCTGTCCTCATACACCTGACAACGCAGAATACCAAACAATTCTTCGTACTGCACTGTAATTGTTCAGTGGCCACTTTTCTCCTTGTGAGGGTAGAAGAAACTCTTTAGCTCTGGTAAGCAGCGCTTTAAGGAGAAGGACACACCTAAATCAAACCATTGTTCTCCTATCTTGGATAGTGCCATAGCCTCTGTACCATGGTCTTCCACTGTCTTGGGCTCGAGTTCTCTTGCTTGTGGATACACTCGGGCGTACTATTCTACTTTATTTCTCTTCCTCTTATTTTGTTAAATTTTTTATAGTTTATATAGGATATATTTATTTTTAATCTCGTTGCTCTTCTAAGAATATTTTATTTTTCTTTGTTTCCTTTCCTCACTGAGCTATTTTCCTTGTTGGAGCCCCTGGGCTTATAGCATCCTGCTTTTCCAATCAGGGTTGTAGCTTAGCAAGTAATAACAATAACAATAAAGAAGAAGACCAAGCCATTGGTGATGCAAAGGAAGACCAAGATATTGGAGCAGCAAAGGAAAATCAAGCCGATGTTGAGACAAAGGAAGACCGAAATATTGTTGCTGCATAGGAAGAACAAGCTGCTGACAATGCAAAGTAAGACTAAGATATTGGAGATGCAAAGGAAGATCAAGCCATTTGTGACACAAAAGAAGACTAGACATCGAAGCTGCGTAAGAAGAATAAGCTGTTGGCGACATGAATCAAGACCGAGACATTGGAACTACAAAGGAAGTCCAAGCTGTTTGCGATACAACGCAAGATCAATATATTGGATCTACAAAGGAAGACCAAGCTGTTGGCGAGACAAAGGAAGATCAAGATATTGGAGCTACAAAGGAAGACCAAGCTGTTGGCGACACAAGCAATACCAAGATATAAAAACTGTAAAGGAAGAACAAGCGGCTGACAATACAAAGGAAGATGAAGACATTGGAGCTGGATAGAAAGATCAAGCTGTTGGTGATGCAAAGAAGGGCCAAAACATTGGAGTTGCAAAGGAAGACTAGACTGCTGATGATACAAAGGTAAACCAAGATATAGGAGCTACAAAGGAAGACTTAGATATTGAAGATGCATAGGAAGAACTAGCTCCTGACAACACAAAGGAAGACCAAGATATTGGAGCAGCAAAGGGAAACTTAGATATGGAAGCTGCATAGGAAGAACAAGCTGCTGATGACGCAAAGGAAGACGAAGATATTGGAGCGCCAAAGGAAGACATAGATATTGAAGCTGCATAGGAAGAACAAGTTGCTGATGACGCAAAGGAAGACCAAGATATTGGAGCTGCAAAGAAAGACTTAGATATTGAAGCTGCATAGGAAGAACAAGCAGTTGGCAACATAAATTAAGGCACAGATATTGGAACTACAAAGGAAGACCAAGCTGTCGGCGACAAAAAGGAAGATCAAGATATAGGAGCTACAAAGGAAGAATATAATGTTGTGGACACAAAGCAATAACAAGATATAAAACCTACAAAGGAAGAACAAGTTGTTGGCGATTCAAAGAAAGGGCAAGATATTGAAGTTGCAAAGGAAGACTAAGCTGCAGTTGATGCAAAGACAGACCAAGATATTGGAGCTGTGAAGTAAAACCAAGCCGTTGTTGACATAAAGGAAAACCAAGATATTGAAGCTGCATAGGAAGAACAAGCTGCTGACGACGCAAAGGAAGACCAAGATGTTTAGCTGCAAAGGAAGACTTAGATATTGAAGCTGCATAGGAAGAAAAGCTGCTGATGATGCAAAGGAAGACTAAGCTGCTGATGATGCAAAGGCAGACCAAGACATTGGAGCTGAAAAGGAAGAAGCTGTTGGCGATGCAAATGAAGACCAAGATATTGGAGCTGTGAAGTATAACCAAGCCGTTGTTGACATAAAGGAAGACCAAGCTATTGAAGTTGCATAGGAAGAACAAGCTGCTGATGACGCAAAGGAAGACTAAGATATTGGAGCTGCAAAGGAAGACATAAATATTGAAGCTACATAGGAAGAACAAGCTGCTGACGATACAAAGGAAGACCAAGATATTGGAGATGCAAAGGAAGACTTGGATATTGAAGCTGCATAGGAAGAACAAGCTGCTGACGACGCAAAGGAAGACCAGGATATTGGAGCTGCAAAGGAAGACTCAGATATTGAAGCTGCATAGGAAGAACAAGCTGCTGACGACCCAAAGGAAGACCGAGATATTGGAGCTGCAGAAGACCAAGCCATTGGTGATGTAAAGGAAGACTTAGATATTGAAGCGGGATCGGAAGAACAAGCTGCTGACGACGCAAAAGGAAGACCAAGATATTGGAACTGCAAAGGAAGACTTAGATATTGAAGCTGCATAGGAACAAGGAAGGCCAAGCTGTCGGCGACAAAAAGGAAGATCAAGATATTGAAGCTACAAAGGAAGATCAAGCTGCTTGAGACACAAAGCAATACCAAGATATAAGAACTGCAAAGGAAGAACAAGTTGTTGGCAATGCAAAGGAAGGCGAAGATACTAAAGTTGCAAAGGAAGTCTAAGCAGCTGATCATGCAAAGACAGACCAAGATATTGGAGCTGCATAGGAAGAACAAGCTGCTGATGACACAAAGGCAGACCAAGATATTGGAGCTGCAAAGGAAGACTTAGATATTGAAGCTGCATAGGAAGAACAAGCTGTTGATGATCCAAAGGAAGACTAAGCTGTTGATGATGCAAAGGTAGACCAAGATATTGGAGCTGCAAAGGAAGAACCTGTTGGCGATGCAAAGGAAGACCAAGATATTGAAGTTGTAAAGGAAGTCTAAGCAGCTGATCATGCAAAGCCAGACCAAGATATTGGAGCTGCAAAGTAAATCCAAGCCGTTGTTGACACAAAGGAAAACCAAGATATTGAAGCTGCATAGGAAGAACAAGCTGCTGATGATGCAAAGGAAGACTAAGCTGCTGATGATGCAAAGGTAGACCAAGATATTGGAGCTGCAAAGGAAGAAACTGTTGGCGATGCAAAGGAAGACCAAGATATTGGAGCGGCAAAGGAAAACCATGCCATTGTTGACACAAAGCAAGACCAAGATATTGAAGCTGCATAGGAAGAACAAGCTGCTGATGAAACAAAGGCAAACCAAGATATTGGAGCTGCATAGGAAGACTTAGATATTGAAGCTGCATAGGAAGAACAAGCTGCTAATGATCCAAAGGAAGACTAAGTTGCTGATGATGCAAAGGTAGACCAAGATATTGGCGCTGCAAAGAAAAACCAAGCCGTTGTTGACACAAAGGAAGACCAAGATATTGAAGCTACATAGGAAGAACAAGCTGTTGAGGACGTAAAGGCAAACCAAGATATTGGAGCTGCAAAGGAAGACATAGACATTGAAGCTGCATAGGAAGAACAAGCTGCTGAAGACACAAAGGAACACCAAGATATCAGAGCTGCAAAGAAAAACTTAGATATTGAAGCTGCATAGGAAGAACAAGCTGTTGACGACACAAAGGAAGACCAAGATATTGGAGCTGCAAAGGAACTTTTTTTTTTTTTTTTTTACTTACTTTGATGGCTGCTTTTCCAGTCCCATATGGCAGGGGAAACCCACTCTCTGAAAGGACCTCCACTGTCGTTTTACCTTGTTCGTTCAGAGTATTTAACATTTTATATCATATATTGTTCATTTACTATTAAATTGTCACTGTCAGAAGACTCATGAAATAAGAAAGTCTTCAGTTTCCTCTTGAAAGCCTTAATGTCTTCAATCATTCCAATGTTTCGTGGGAGTATATTATATAGTTTCGGGGCCGCATATTTAAAGGCTCTGGAGCCTAAAGTAGACATATATCTAGGTTACAACAGTTTGAAGCCATCTGTAACTATTCTCGTGTCGGCATGATTTGTTGGCTGCGCAATGTGTAGCAATTCTTTTAAGAATTTTGGACGCCCGGTTCTGATAACTGGGTGGGTTATTGTACATATTTTAAATTCATTTCTCGCTTTAATCGGCAGCCAGTGTAAATCGATTAGGAAGAACAAGCTGCTGACGACGCAAAGGAAGATCAGGATATTGGAGCTGCAAAGGAAGACTTAGATTTTGAAGCTGCATAGGAAGAACAAGCTGCTGATGTTGCAAAGGAAGACAAAGATGTTGGAGCTGCAAAGGAAGACTTAGATATCGAAGCTGCATAGGAAGAGCAAGATATTGGTAACATAAATTAAGACTGAGATATTGGAACTACAAAGGAAGACCAAGCTGTTGGTGACAAATAGGAAGACCAAGATATAGGAGCTACAAAGGAAGACCAAACTGTTGGGGACACAAAGCAATACCAAGATATAAGAACTGCAAAGGAAGAACAAGCTGCTGGTGATGCAAAGGAAGGCCAATATACCGGAGTTGCATAGGAAGACTAAGATTCTGATGATGCAAAGGGAGACTAAGATATTAGAGCTGCAAAGGAAGAAGCTGTTGACAATGCAAAGAAAGACCAAGATATTGGAGCTGCAATGGAAAACCAAGCTGTTGACAAAAAAAGGAAGACAAAGATATTTGGAGCTGCAAAGGAGGACCAAGCAGCTGATGACACAAAAGGACACCAATATATTGGAGCTGCATAGGAAGAACAAGCTGTTGGCAATGAAAAGGAAGACCAAGCTGCCAATGACACAAAAGGAGACCAATATATGTGACCTGCATAGGGAGAACACGCTGTTGGCAATGCAAAGGAAGACCAAGACATTGGAGCTGCAAAGGAAGGACAAGCTGTTGTCAACACAAAGTGAGAGCAAGATATTGGAACTGTTAGGGAAAACCAAGATGTTGGCAATGCAAAGGAAAACCAAGATATTAGAACTGCAGAAGAAAATCAAGCTGTTGGCATTGCAAAGACCAAGATAATGGTGCTGCAAAGGAAGACTATGCTGTTCGTGATGCAAAAGATGACTAAGATAATTGAGCAACAAAGGATGAACAACCTGTTGGCAATGCAAAGGAAGACCAAGATATTAAAGTTGAAAAGGAAGAACAAGCTGTTGACAACAGATAAGGAGAGCAAGACATTGGAACTGTAAAGGAAAACCAAGGTGTTGGCAATACAAAGGAAGTCCAAGATACTGGAGCTACAATCGAGGACCAAGCTGCTGACAAAAAAAAAAAAAAAAAAGAAGACCCAGATACTTTAGATCCAAAGGAAGACCAAGATACTAGAGATGCCAAATAAGACCAAGATGTTGGCAACACAATGGAGGACCAAGATATTGGAGCTGCAAAGGAGGACAAGCTGTTGGTAATGCAAAGGAAGACCAAGATAATGGAGCTGCAAAGGGAGACCATACTGTTGGTGATGCAAAAGACAACCAAGATATTGGAGCTGTAAAGGAAGATCAAGCAGTTAAAGACACAAAGGTAGACCAAGATACTAGAGATGGAAAGGAAGAAAAAGCTGTTGATGATGCAAAAGAGGACCATGATACTGGAGCTGTAAATGAAGTCCAAGCAGTTTGCAACAATAAGGATGACGAAGATATTGGAACTGCAAATGAAAACCAAGCTGTCGGTAATGCAAAGTAAGACAAAGCTGTTGATAACACAAAAGAACACCAAGATATTGGAGCTGTAAAGGAAGACCAAGCAGTTGGCGACACAAAGGTAAACCATGATACTTCACCATGTGGCAATTACAAAAATCAGACAGATCACATTGCCATTAAGAAAGAGAGGAGGACTTTGAGAAATGTAAGAAGCTATAGAGATGCAGATATTGGTAGTGATCACCAGCTCCTCATTGCCCCACTGAAATTAAAACTGAAAGCACCCAACAGAAAGATAGATAGAATATCTAGGTTTGATACAACTAAAAAAAGAAACATTTGCAATTGAATGTAAGAATCGATTTGCAGTCTGACTTTAAGAGACAAAGAACAGACAATTAATGAAGAATGGTGTGATATGAAGAACATATATCTGTCAGTTGGTAGTGAAGGTGAAGTCTTGGGACACGTAGTTACAAGGAGAAAGCCATGGATATTAAATGACATTTGGGATACCATAAAAAGGAAACAAAGACAGAAATTGATTGTTGAATGTTTTTGAGGAACTAATGAAGATTATAAGGTGGAGCATGCTAAGTATTCCAATATTGATAGTGAAGTAAAAAAAAAAATCACAGGAATGACTGGAGAGAATATTTAGACAGTAAAGCAGATGAGGCTGACTATGCTATGAATTCAGGAACTGGCTATGGTGTAGGAATTGCTCATAGAATTATTCATGAAATCTCGACTGGGGCAAAGAAGCAGCAGCATATGCCCATCAAAAAGAGAGATGGCTCTGTTATAAGCAACAGAGTATGAAGACAACGTTGGATGGAACACTTTAGTGAGTTTAAAAATAGGATATATGAAGGGAATAATTTGATTGATATACCTGAAGCTGATGAAGACCTTGAGGTGCCCATGAATGAATTCAGTGTCTTTGAAGTCGAAGCTATCCTAAAAAAAATAAAGAAATGGAAAGCCCCGGATACGATGGAATAACTGCCAAGATAATACTGGCTAAAATGAAATTACTCCCAGACTACTTACAAGATTATTTTGTAGAATGTGGCATGAAGAGGCAAAACCTGATGAATGGGAGTTAGGAGTGTTGGTGAAAATAGAAAAAAAAAGGAGACCTGACTGACTGCAATAATTACAGAGGCATAACACCTACGTCAGTTATGAAGAATATAGTATCCTTATTCTAAAGAGACTGGAGAAAAAGATTGATGAAAAGCTGAGAGATGAACAAGCAGGATTTAGAAAAGGTAGAAGTTACATTGACCAAATTTTCATTTTGAGACATGTTGCACAGCAATGCGCAGAATATAGAAATTCCCTTTTGATGGAATTTGTGAACTATGAAAAAGCCTTTGATAATGTGCACCGGCCAATTTTGTGTAGAGTCCTGCGTTATTATGGAATTCCTCTTAAATATTTAAATTTGATTAAGTCTTGTTCATGAGCATAGCAAGTGCAAAGTTAATGTTAGTGGAGTCTTATCAAATGAATTTCCAGTGAACAGCGGAGTACTCCAAGGGAATGTGTTGTCACCTATGTTGTTTGTCCTCCTCATGGACTTTGTAATTCATAGAACAGTCAGAGACGGTGGAGAAGTATTGGACTGAATTGGTGATAGGAATTTAGCAGACCTAGAGTATGCTGATGATACTGTCCTTGTTAACAGGACACCACAGGATTTGCAATGCTTGCTTACCAGAATGCAAGAAATATCACACGAGTTCGGGCTGAAGATAAATAGAAGAAAGACAGAGACGATGAGAACAGATTATGCAGTGGAAGATGAAATATCATTGGAAGGAGAAAGGATTAATAAGTAGAAACCTTTAAGTATCTAAGAACTATGATCTCCAATACAGGGTCTTTAGAATTAAGAGTTTAGTGAAAGATTGAAAAAAAACAAACCAGAAAAGGGGTAACTTAGGTAAAATTTGAAAATCAAACTGTCTGAAATTACATATAAAAATCAGACTATACATCAGTTTAGTAAGATCGGTGTTACTCGATGCACATGAGTCATGGTATGACAATGAAATAATCTCCAACATATTTAGTAGATTTGAGAACAAAGTCCTCAAAAGGATATTGGGAGTTGAATGGCAGGACAGGATTAGAAATGAAATTACAAAGAGATTACTCGAGTGGATGAGATCAAGATGCGGGGTAGATAGAGTTGGTTTGGGAATGCTCTTCGCACTCCCCAAGAGACATTAGTTCACCGAACGTTCAGTTGGACTCCACAAGGCAATATAAGAGTTGGAAGACCCAGGCCTACATGGCTGAGGACTATAAAGCGTGAAATAGGAGATAATGCATGGAGAAGTATTGAATTAAAAGCTCAAGATAGAGACGACTAGCGAAATCTAAACGAGGCCCTTTGCGTCAGTATGCGTAGGAGATGATGATGCTGATATATATATATATATATATATATATATATATATATATATATATATATATATACATACCTGTATATATATATATATATATATATATATATATACCTGTATATATATATATATATATATATATATATATATATATATATATATACCTGTATATATATATATATATATATATATATATATATATATATATATATATATAAGGTTTAGTTATCGAAAGTAATTAAACAGTATCCCTGGTATAAACTACAGCATTAACCAGAGTTGGAAGAACCAGGCCTACATGGCTGAGGACTATGAAGCGTGAAGTCGGAGATAATGAAGGGAGTAGTATTGATTTAAAAGCTCATGATAGAGACGACTGGCGAAATCTAACAGAGTCCCTTTGCATCAATAGGTGTAGGAGATGATGATGATGATTAACAATAAGGAGGGTGATTAAGTGGTATAAAATAAGAAAAGGAAAAATAGACTCATGTGGAAACAATAATCAAAGAACGTAGAAGTCTTTCCTTATAAAATTTAAAGATATTATCAAAGTACACCACGTTTATGACAGGATCTCTTTTTCTGTCCCATTACTCTCACCAGAGATTAATTTCTTTAATCACTTGAGCATCACAGTAACATTTACCTGAGCAGCAACACATCTGTCTCGAGTGGAACCACCAGAGTCTGGCAAACGTTTCCATATGAGCACAGAGATAACGCTCTCAATTTCTTGAGCCTCAGGCCGTTAACTTCAAGGTGTCTTCTGACAGGTAAGAGAATTATGGCAAATGAAATGGGGAGCATACCGGTAATTAGCAGAACGAACGAAGGTGCTCTTCATTAGCTCCTTCATTACCAACGCATACTGTTCACCTCTGGCTCAATAGGGATTTACCAGACAGAGAAAAAGCGTTTTTAGAATATACTTTTTCAACTTTTCCATTTCCTATGCCTTAAATATAAATATTTGAAATGAAAGACCAATGTTGATTACAAAAACTCAGTTCAAGAATAAAAAATTTGTTTAGAATTAATATATTTACCATTTCGATTTTGTAAATTTGATTACTTAACCACATTACAGATGACCCGTTTTAAAAACGTCCTTTCCTTTCCTTTTGAGGTAAGGATTTTGTAAACGCGTTCCTCCAATGGCAGTAAGTGTCCTGGATGATGTCTATGGTAGGATTGACGATGGTTGGGAGTTGTTAAGAAAGAGAGGAAGAGTACAAAAAGCAATTTGGAAATATATTAGGCTACAGATGGAGAAAAAAAAAACATAGGGCACACCCAAAAGCTCTTCATTCACCAAATGACCCCTGTATATTGCATTACATTAATTCCTTATTTACTTATGTTGCATTTTGCAGTTAGATTACCTGGAATCTCTCTCTTCTCTTATTTAGTCTTGTGGCTCAAAAATATCTGCCGATCTATATAATAATAATAATAATAATAATAATAATAATAATAATAATAATAATAATAATAATAATAATAATAATAATAATAATAATAATAATAATAATAATAATAATGTTATATTAAAAATTCCTCCTATACAAATATTTTAATGACGAATCCGCTATTTTTTTAATGTACTGTATAATCATGTACTCTATTTTCCCATTAGGATCATGTTTTCATTGATAAACAAAACTAAGATCCTTACTTATAGATTGCTTTCATGCGCTTTAAATAATATATTAAGCTCAAACGAAGACAGTGCCACAACAGCAGTGTGCTACTTGGACCTGTTCCCTGAAAAGACCTGTGTTATTGCTACACAAAGGATAATGTACCTGGTGATTAGGTGACTGTAATGGGTAGGTGAAAAACAAATAGAAAGGCATGAATATAACAACCTTATCCCTAAAAGACATGAAATACTCAAAAGATTTATATTGTCTGCAACTATCCCTTTGAAGGGAAAATATTCAAACAATAAATTCGTCATTAGCAGATGTTTATTAATAAGCAATTAACAAATATATCTATGTAAAAGACATGCTGAAACATTCTAGTGTATTTTGATGGTTTATGCTAATGCTGAAGAGGACTAACTCAAATAATATAGGCAAGCAATACCAACGTAAATACCGCGAGGATGGGTATCGGTAGTTCAGTGTTGGTAGGGGGAGGAGGGTCAGCAGGTGCGATATAAAAAAAAAAAAAAGAAGAAAAGATGTTACTAACAGTGACGACAAGATGTGTGGAAATCATGAGACCTGGGTGACCTTCAACCGACATTGAATGAATGTTACATTAAGCTGACTTGGAGGATGCGCACCAGAAACAAGTTCAGTTATGAAGGATATGATTATTTTACTTTATAAGCAGTATAAAATGACGTAATATTTTCGTATTTCTTCTTGCTTGCGACAATTGAAATCGAAATGAAAAGTTTCATATTTCTTTACTTATGATACGTGTTTAATCTTAACTGAACATGGGGCTTCATGGCATAAAAAAATGAATGTATATGTATGTACACGTGTGGGAATGTATGTACTTATATACTGTACATGAGCGTATACCGTATATGCATGCATAAATAAATAAATAAATAAATATATAAATGTATATACATACATTATATATATATATATATATATATATATATATATATATATATATATATATATATATATATATATATATATATATATTAAAATACATAAGGATATTCATACATACATATAAATATTATGTACGAGTGCGTGGGCGTGTAGAAAATTAGGACAAAAGCAATTATGTTGCATATAATACAACAGAAACGTATTTATCGCAGTTTTCAATAACTAATGATTACAAAAGACAGTATTTGATATGATGATACCCCAAAAAGTAAAACTAAGATAAATTTCACGAAAACACACAGGCATGAATAAAAACTATCAACTAATAAAATGAAAGTGTCAGAGCAAAACGCGTAGGTTTAGTGATTTACGAAGCTACATTTCCTTTACTTCATTTATTAGGATGTTGTGTGTAGGCTATGCACTGGCGCATACCCACATATGTACACAGTATACATATGCTGCATGTGTGTGTGTTTAGCACTATCCCAAAACAAACAAAATTTCATCGCATGTCAATTTCCATGCGATAACAGATGACGCCAAGATATTTTCTAAGGGAAAAATGATAAATGATTGGCCTCAGAGCGAATCATATTATTCTGAGCCCAATTAACCTGCAATATATTTTATTGGCGATCACAAAAGAATGCTTAACAAACACTGAAATAAGTCTACATAGATATTTTACCCTGGAAAAACATGCAAACTGTCCATTATTTACCAGAAAGTCCAACATGCCGTGGAGAAGTCTGAGTCACTGTTTGCTTTTTTATTTGTTGGAATAAATTATTGTTGTCCATAAAAATGTTAAGTGCTCTTTGAAGGCAGGCGACAGGGAGAAAGGGGAAGGCATTTGTGTTTGGATAACACTGCAAGTCAACAATTGGAAGACTTAAAGAGTTAAGAGACACGACAAAGGGAATGTAGAATCAGCTAAAAAGACAAATATGAAAGATGATATGCTTTTGTTATATAACTATAGACCTATATACTGCATGATATCACTAGCTTGGATAAACATTCCAGATACGTAATCAATAAGTTATCCTTAGAAATAAAAGGATGTGAAAAATAAAAAAGAAAAAAAATACACATGAATTAAAGCGAGTTAAGACAAGGAAGATGAAAGTGCTAAAGAAAACTATAAATTATACCCGTCAAAGAAACGAAGCACGATCGGTGGAATGATTGAGAATCCACATGATTCCAGAAATAAATTAGGGTGATGATGAAAATGATGGTGATTCATTGACGATAATAATTCATAATGAACATGCGTCTTGCACAGAATGAGTATGCTCGTTTAAGAAAGGAAGAATAAAAATTACTTTCTCTACTTCCGTATAATTAGTCATGTACATAAAAACAAAATAATTGTACATGGTAAATTGTTATATATAACTATATGTATAACAAAATCAAGTGTGTGTATATATATATATATATATATATATATATATATATATATATATATATATATATATATATATATACTGTATATATACATAAATATATAATGTACAGTACATTTATGCACAATACATACATATATACAAACAGTATATATATATATATATATATATATATATATATATATATATAATATATATATATATATATATATAACAAAGATGGAGAGGCTGAACAAAAAGGTCTTTCCTAAATGATGTTTTCAACTCCAATTTTTTTTTCCAGGTTTCAAATCAAGTTAAATTTGCATTGCTACCTATTTCCAGGTAAATCTTTATTTTGATCTTTTTTCCTAGGAAGATTTCAGACTTTTCTAGGGATGCGTTTAACTCTACTTATTCCAGAAAACTTTTCAACCTGGCCCCTTTTTTCAAGAGATGCTTGTAACTCCGACCTGATGGCATAGAAGTTTGTCACCTCAGTTTCAACTCTGCTGAGCAAAATCTATTATGGTATTTTGCATTATAGCTTGAACATTCTGCAATTGCAATTGATAATATTCATAATAGAATGACAAATACATATACACTTGTGACAGTTTTCAATTTCAATTTCACATTCTACAAAATAGATTGACAGACCATACAACGAACGATACCTCCAAGTCATGAAAAATAATTATTACCAACTGTTCGTTTCGTAACTGACAATTTAGGTTTTAAGATTCACAGACGCATTTGAGTTTGACATTTCATCACAATTATTATCGTAACTTATACAAACATCAAAAATATTTTAGAACAATCTCTTTCTTTATAGAATCAATGCAAATGAAACTGTAAGAGCTGTATCTCTTGGTAACCTTACATTTATTTTCCTGGTATCGCATTTACCAGATTCCATTATAGCCTATGACTGTGAAACTACTTGGTAACGCGGTGTTTAAAGAAAAGTTTAGAACCATACTGTCTTTACAACTGGTCATTTGTATTTTTTTTTATATCCAGCACCTACGGCTCTAAAATGCTAAGAAATTATCGTCGCGTTTGTAACATTGACCGCAATTGCATAATAGACCAGTACGAGAGCGGTGAAGATTTCTTAACGACAGCCAGAATAAAGTACTTTGGGTTAGTCGGACATCAGCCTACTAAATTACGTGGAGATATCACCACCAAGATGAAGTTCAAGCAAGAGAAGTTAGAACACTTCCTGTTGTTGTTGGTAGAAAGTACACCAACCTTAACTTCAAAGGAACTGAATCAAACTTTGCGAGAAACACTTACCAGAGAACCCCGTGTGTCTGAATCAACTGTTGCAAGAGCCTTGGAATGTGAACTCTTCACACTAAAATTGTGAGAAACGTAACACAGGAGAGAAACTTCGAACGTGTCTGATGCAAGGGTAATGTACGCACATGACATGTACGCTATACATTTGCAGAAAGATAGGATCTACCTTTGTTGCCAGGTTGGCCTTTTTCAGGCCAAAAAACCCTGAAATTTGGCCTTTTTTAAAGATTGTTGTCCTTTAGTAGTATCATGAAAGAAAAGGTAAGCCTTAAATACTATATATTTGGCCTTTTCTACTATGTGTTGGCCTTTTAAATCTGCTTTTGATTTGATTTAGGCCTTTCTCATTCAGAAAACCTGGCAACTCTGGGATCTACATTGACGATCTGGGACATGATTTATACACGAAGAGGACTTGTAGTAGAGCACATTATGAGCCAACGAGCCCTGCGAATAATTGGCGGACAGAGAGGTGGTAACATCTCGTTGTTAGTGTTGATTTCCGGTGGGGCCTGGACTAGTTTATTTTGAGATTCATACACTTGGCGTCACCAAGGAGAAATCTAATAATTTCGTATTCAACTTGGATATTAACCTCTCTGAATTCAACTCGGTGTCATAGTGATATTGCCGATAGCTTTCCTACGAGATCTTTTAAATATCTACCGCCATACTCGCCTTCCCTCAATCCAATTGAGAACCTGCTTTTCAACGGTAAAGGCACCACTAAAACAGTTACTTAATGATGTAACAAGTACCTGTAGTGCACAGAAAGGTCGCCGAAAAGGGACGACCTTACAAGGTTATCGAGAACAACTGCTAAGTGTTGTCACTCCACAACTACATGTTTCATTATATGACACAGTAGCGCTCATCTTATGAAATGCATTGCAGAGATATTTGCGATTAGTTTATCAATATGTTACGAACAGTTATTGCTGTTAAGACATATTTTATTCAACATTAGACATCTGTAGTAAGATAAAAATCATTTTGTTCTGATGCACTCCATAACAGAATTTATGATGAATGTCATATAAAATGTATTTGTCAATACAAAGAAATCCTCTTGATGTTTGTCAGTATTTATTGCGACATTGTCACAGTTTCGGAAACTATCAAAGAATTACGACTGTTATTAGTTATTGGGGAGTGTCTTTCATATTTGCAATTTGTCACAGATTCAAAGAATGTCAAAAGTTTTTGAAGAATGTCCATTCTGAAAGGACTGCCATTTAAAAATACACTTTGTCAAACTTTAAATAAATTGTCATTTAGTTAAAACCGTTCAAAGTAAACTCCAAAATACTATAAATGAGAAGTCTGATCATGCGCCAGATGGTGACATCATAATGCCTAAACTATAGAAAGTGGATTGATTAATTGGAGACTATTTTTTCCTTCGCTGACTTCGTTACGAAGGTTATCTTTTGATAGGCGCATATTTGTTTATATGCCTTTCTGTGTTTGTGATTCGCATAACACAAACACTATTGGACAGAATATCATGAAATTTGGTGGCATGGCTGGCCATGATACAAAGACAATTTAATTAATTTTTTGGAGTGATTGGGGCAAAAGTCAAGGCCAAGGTCCCGAAAAGGTCATAAACGTCTAATTTTTGTCTGATTTGCATAAAAATAGTGCCAAAATGTGCACAATTCAATTGTCTATCCTGTGTTATACACCATAATACAGTGATGTCATTGACAAAAGTGGCGGTGGCAAAGGTATGCGCTCTATCGAGTGCACGTTCTAGCTATCTGTTATTTTGTCCATACCTCAGTCACATTGTTACCTTTATTGACTTCAATTATATCATTCTTACAAAAAATAATAAACAGTATGATGAAATATATGTAAATTTTTCTACTTAAAAGTTAATAATACTGTGAGGATCGGTCGGATTGCACTGTACTTTTATTATATAAGTAAATTAATGTGTATTATAATTATCATACATATTTAGACTGCAAATGGTCATCTCATTAATGCAAATAAAAAAACTAAGCACATACTTTCCTACATGTATGGTAAGAAAGTTTTTAGTTTCTCTTACATTTCAAATGGTGGCCCTTATTACATTTGAAATTCTTTTGCAATTTAACTACTTATATAGAGTATATTAATCCAAATACGATATCAGCATTATGGTTTGCATCGCTCAATGCAGTTTAGGTGCAGGCCTATGACAAATTAATTATTTCTTAATGTACTGTACTGTAAATTCAGCAATATTGAGTAACATTACCAAATTTGTAGCATTGGGAATTACATTAAAACTCTACTGTTGGATTAAGCCTACAATTATAGATTATTCTATAAAATGAGATTATCAGACTTCTCTTAAAAAGAATCATGCAAGCAATTCCGGACAGTAACTAAATCAGCATTTTAACAATAATTATTAAAAAAAAAATAATTCTTGACAAGCTTAAAAGACAATATAATTTACTTTAAAACAGAGTGAGATCATCAATTCAAAGTGAAAATGTCAAACCATGAATAGTAGCCAAGAACAGCTGAAAAAGACAAAACAACGAATACGTATAGAAATTG
>NC_090732.1:137834980-137844980 GCF_036898095.1 Palaemon carinicauda | reverse complement strand
TCTCTCTCTCTCTCTCTCTCTCTCTCTTATATATATATATATATATATATATATATATATATATATATATATATATATATATATATATATATATAATGTATATTTGTGTGTAAATATAAGTATATGCATATTAATATTTGTGCCATCTAAGCGATGCAAATATTAATGTCACGTAAATATATATATATATATATATATATATATATATATATATATATATATATATATATATATATAACAAATTACATATGCGTATATGTACATATGCATACATACATACACAAGTAATATCTCATAAGCCGGTGAATAAAAATCGAACGATTAAAGTTTTCAGTTGCAACAAAGTGCTGAAGCTGAACCTCCTACGAAGCTGATAAACTGCCACATGTTTTAACAACGACTGTAGTAACAATACCGACATAGAAGAAACATTGAGGCGTTCATCTAAACCTTAACAAAATATTAAGTTTGGATCTCACACATTAAATCAACATTAATAACCAATATCGTATGAAAGTTTATACATTTACAATGATATGAAGTTGAGACTTACAGATTTATGATTAATATTTCTCAAAGGGTAGAGTGCCAGAACTGAAATATATATACAAGTGATCATAAAAAATTAAAAAGTGATAAATTCACACTAACATTGTTAAAAGCTTTAAAATAATTTAACATATAAGAAAAAATGCATATATACATATGTTATTTATTTATCCAGGCCTACATGACTGAGGACTATGCAACGCGAAGTAGATGATAAATGAAGAAGTATTGAAATAAAAGCTCAAGATAGCGACGACTGGCGAAATCTAATCGAGGCCCTTTGCGTCAATAGACGTAGAAGATCATCATGATATATATATATATATATATATATATATATATATATATATATATATATATATATATATATATATATATATATATATATATATATATATTCTTCGGGCATAGCGTTTCTCTTAAATAATTTTCATAAAATGCTAAAACACTTGTGGCATCAACAGTTATAGGGTCAACTGTTATAAGGAAACAATACTTTTCTGGTTTTTTTTTTCTAGTCTTTAACCACTTATTAATTTCATATTTACAAAGAAATCATTATCCTTACATAGTGGCAGCGCATTCATAAATGCAAAAATTAAAAAAAAAAAAAAAAAAATCGAAAAAAAAAACATCAAAATTATGATATAAAACATGAAAATTGTAAGATATTAGCAGGAGAACTCTAGAAAATGCTTCAGAAGACATCTGGATCCCTGTTACAGATTCAAAATTCAATAATCAAACAGCCTGTCGTTATCACTTTTATTTACAATCCTCTTATTAATATCACTACTAATGTGTAAGAAAGGTAGAAAATTATAGTGTTTCGAGCCTTATTCAAATCTGACCTATGTGGGATAGTCTAGATAAAATTATGTATAAAGTTGATTGGATAGTTCAAGTACAATTATGTATCAAGTTCCCTTCGTGAATCTGATCGTTTGTGAATAGGTGTGTGTGAGTGAGTGAATGTGTGAGTAGGTCAATGCAGATTATCGCGTAAGGAGTACTTATTTGCATATGACCATGCGCTTAAACCAAAAGGAAAAGTATAGTGGTACACTTCCTCGGTAACTGAAAGGGAAAGACTTCTCTTACTACTGAAATACTTCATAGAAATTAATATATCTCCACCATTAGGGAGACCAAACTTAAACTGTCAGCTTTAATTCTTACTCGTAACAACTGCTTTAAAACCTAGAAGCCTTTACTACCCCTCTCTGTCTCTCTCTCTCTCTCTCTCTCTCTCTCTCTCTCTCTCTCTCTCTCTCTCTCTCTCTCTCTCTCTCTCTCTCAGCAATTGCTAAACAACAGCAACCGGGTAACCTGAATGAAAAGCGTTCGAAAGCCTGAGAGCAAAATCGCCGACCGAACCGTGGTCGCGAGATGACCCAGTAATTTGTTTACATGGCTGAATCGTGACTGGGGACCGTGGAACGAATTCCCGAAAGGGATAGTCTCCGGTTATGAAACTTACGTCATCGCAGGTTCTACGCGGAGCACAGATGTACTCTCGTACGAATTCGTGCCAGAGTATAAGCATTCATTAAGCTAAAAAGTTTCACTACTTTTCTATTAATGTACTCTGAAAAAAATAATAAAAAAAACTATGAAAACAATCAAGATTACTCGACTGAAATAGCATTTTACATTTCCCTCTAGATGAAAGTTACATAATACAGACAAACATTCTCCTCTGCTTCTTTCTTGTCAGTAAAATTAGGATCAGCATCTGCAAAACAAAGGTGAAAATCCCGATACCCAAAGGGCCATATTATAATTTCTCTGCTACTTTCTCTTTCATATTTTTCATTATCTACTTCTGACGTTGTTTAGTCGTTTATTTTCTTATTTCATTCAGTTATTTGCTTACACAAAATTACCTATATATATATATATATATATATATATATATATATATATATATATATATATATATATATATATATATATATATATTCGTTTATTTTCTTATTTCATTTAGTAATTTGCTTACACAAAATGACCTATATATATATATATATATATATATATATATATATATATATATATATATATATATATATATATATATATATATATATATATATATGTATATATATGTATATATATATACATATATACATATATATACATATATATATACATATATACATACATATATACATACATACATATATATATATATATATATATATATATATATATATATATATATATATATATATATATATATATATATATATATATATATCCTATCCAATCTTTCACAGTGGTGGTTAAGAGTAAATAAAAAATTCATACGAGAATATTGGATGAACCACAGTGCAGAAAACTGTTTACTGTAAACAATACACAATAAACCCTTCTCTTTCAAGCCTTCTATCAAACCTTTTCTAGGTCTTTCTCTCCTCCATCCTAACAATAAAAAATGAGTCACTATTCACTAACCTATCGTACTGAATTTTCATAAGACCCACATATCTTCCATTTATTCACCCTTCCAATGCTTCTACAGCTCATTTCTACAGTTTCCACCATTTTCTCTTTTGGTCTTTTTCAATACACACTTTTTTCTATATTGGTTATCTGTCTACATAATTCATTGACGCTGTTTCATCGAAGATAACACAAATGCTGCAAGGTACATTCAAACGATTTTCATAATCTCCCGTACTTTTAATGCTTCAATTACCCTGTGACTTACATTTATAAACCTACATCATCAGATATATTCAAAACCAGATACATATGCAAATGTATTCTTTCTTTATCCATACTCTTGCCAACCACACTGGTCTCTATCAACCGTTTTGTCCTCTTCAAGGAACATGAATTATTATTATTACTTTTTTTTTCTTACTACTACCTAAGTAACTGGGAAAAATAGCTCAGTATGGAAAAAAAATAGAGAAGTAAATAAACTATATGAGAAGTAATGAATAAAGAACAAAATTTCTCAAGATCACTAACAACGTTAAAATAGATATGCCATATATAAACAACGAAGAGACTTATGTCAGACTGTTCAACATAAATATACTCGCTGCAAGTTTTGAACTTCGTAAGTCCCACCAACTCAACAGCCTGATTAGGAAGATCATTCCACAATCTAGTCACAACTAGAATGAAACTTTTGGAATACCGATTCGTGTTAAGCCTTATGATGGAAAAGGCAAGACTGTTAGAGTTAACTGCAAAACTAGTACTAGGTACAGTCTGGGAAGATCTAAATGTAAAGGATGGTCTGAACGACGGTACCAGAGATTAATATCAAGACTGGAAAAAAAAAATAATATGAGTCAGCAGCTAAAGACCCGACGGTACTTGAAACAAGGTAGAATCAACGAATTAAAACATTTCTAAGAATAGATTGATCACCAAAATCTTAAGATTTTCTCAAAAAGCCAATATTTTGGTGCAACTGAAGAAGAATAAGACAGAATATTATTCTTAATGTCCATCTATTATATGCCATTCTCATTATGAGTTCTCCCCATGTCCATTAATTTTTCATACATGTCTTCTAGTTTAGTTTGCTCTCATATCAATGTTCCTCTTTTTCTGTTTTTTAGTATTATTTCTATCATGATTGTTTCCATAGCTCTTTGAACTGTAGCTAGCTTATGTTCTAAAGCTTTGGTAATATTCTTGAGTTTTTCATATGCACAAATTAAGACTTTTAGGACATCTGATTAAATACTCTTCTGTTTAAAGAAAGTAGAATTTTACATTTCATAATCTCATTTCATTTACCAAAAGCTCTCCATCCCATGCTCATCATTTTTTAATTTCGGTCACATCTCATGGGGAAACTCTTACTGTCTGTCCTAAATACGTATATTCATTAAAAATCTCTGGATGTTCATCCATAACCATTATTTGTTCTCTCTGCATTTTCACTGAATAATACCTTAGTTTACTCATATTTAACCTAAGTCCTACATTTATGCTTTGTTCAATTCCTCCAATGAATCACTAAACAGAACTACTGTATGTCATCTGCAAATTTTAAGCTGTTAACATAATCCCCATTAATACATTTTCCCAGTCTAAATTCTTATAAACTACTTCTAGGCACGCTATGAATTATTTAGGAGATGGTGTCTCCGTGTCTAACGTCTTTCTCAATCAGAATTGTTTCACTATCTTTATGTAGTTTTAGGATTGGTGTACTTCCTGTATCGATATCTCTAAGTGCTATAACATAAGATTTAACAATTCCTTGTCTTTGAAGGGTTTTCATTATTGCTGAAGATTTGACAGAATCAAAAGCTTTCTCAGTCTATAAATGCCATAAATAGCAGTTTGTCATACTTGGATAATGTTTCCATTAGCTGGTTAATTACATGGATATGGTCAATTGATGAAGGACGGTTCTAAATACTGCCATCTCTCTTGGTTAATTAAAGTCTAGCGTAATATGATCTACGCAAATATTCTATACATTACCGAGAGTCAGCATATTAAGCAATAATTTTTCAGGGTTTTTGTGTCTCCCTTTTGGTAATTAATATAATGATAAAGTTTTTCCAAGCTGTAGGTATAGAGCATTCTTGCACACATTTTGTGTGAAGTTCAGTGAGTTTTACTACAATGAAATATCCTCCATCTAGGTAGTAGATTGGCCAAGGCACCAGCTTTTACTGGCTAGATAGTATTACATAAAGACCCCTCTCTCGGATTACGGCTCATTTCATCTTTATCGACACATACACAGAACAGACTGGCCTATTCTTTACACATTCTCCTCTTTCCTCATACACTTGACAACAATGAAATTACCAAACAATTATTCTTCTCTCAAGAGGTTAACTACTGCACTGTAATTGTTCAGTAGCTACTTTCTCCTTGGTAAGGGTAAAAAAGACTATTTAGCTATGGTAAGCAGCTTTTCTAGGAGAAGGACAATCCAAAACCAACCAATTGTTTTCTTATCTTGGGTAGTGCCACAGCCTCTGTACCATTGTCTTCCACTGTCTTGGGTTAGAGATCTCTTGCTTGAGGGTACACTCAATTACAGTATTCAATCTTGTTTCTCTTCCGCTTAACGGTTTAAAGGCCGATCATGAATGGGACAGAGACATTGCCCTATCAAGTGGGCCAATGCCCTAGAGACTGAATCATATATCATATGATCAGTGCCCAAGGCCCCTCTCCACACAAGCTAGGACAATGGAGGGCCATGCAAGGGCTGATAATGACTCAGCAGATAGACTTATAGGCTCCCCCAAACCCCCATCCCTAGCTCACAAGGATGGTAAGGTTGCAAACACTAAAGGAACCAACGAGTGGCGATCATCAGGCAAAGACGTTACCAATCAGGCCACAGCAACCCTCTTGTTATTTTGAATTTTGTATCCTGTTGATATTTGGAAGTTTTTATAGTTTATATATAAAAGATTTAAATAACCACTATTATTGTTCTTAATTGATTGATTGATTGATTTAAGGTTTTCAGGTATCCTGACATCTAAGGTCATTGACGCCAATATCATTTAGTTTATATATACAAAAAATTAAAGAATATTCAATTAAAACCATAAAAGTTAGGTGTCATTATAAAAGTTAGATAGTTTTCAGAAGACCTGCTTCTGAAATAAATCTAAAAATGCCACTTGCATAGTAGGACACAACATCCAAGAATCTTGGCGAGGATGAACCTGCCACCCTCACCTCAAGCCTCAAACAAATATCTATTCCTTAAGTTATTATAATTGTGGCATTCGGTCAACAGATGCCTCACTGTTAGAGGTACTAAACAGTCTTCACAATACAGTTGGTGTTGGCCCTTCAGCAGAAACTCGTGTGTCAACCGAGTATGACCAATACGGAGACGACAAAGAGAAGTCTCCCATTTTCGGGGCATCATGTTATACCTCCAAGGAGATATGACATTTGTTACTTCTCTCATTTTATTGCCATCTAGACTATCCCAGAGCTGTTGCCATTTATTACAAAGCAATTTCTTGATGGTAGGTAGGAAATCGTTACACAGAATGGGATAGCTTCTTGGCAGCAACTCGGATGCAGCATTCTTTGCCAGTGAATCTGCCTTCTCATTCCCACACACACCTACATGTGCTGGAACCCAACAAATTCGAACCATTATACCTCTCCGTCCAATAATAAAAAGCCATTCTAAAATCTTTAAAACTAGAGGGTTGCTAGAATTAAAAACTTCTAAAGCTTGAAGGACACTCCTTGCATCACTAAAAATTGTAAAATTACCCTCCTTCACCAACGCTATTTTTTCAATAGCGGTTAATATGCCATACAGTTCAGCAGTAAATATGGAAGCTGTTAGAGGAAGTGCACCTCTACAATTAAAACCATTACTATGTACTCCAAATCCAACGCCAGCATCAGATTTGGAGCCATCAGTATATATAAAAGTCAATCCTTTATGTTCTTCAACATGTTCCATAAAAAGAGACCTGGCTTCTAGGTCAGTCATATTCTTTCTAACTCCAATAAAGTATTTACAAAAAGATATCTCTGGTAATTTCCATGGAGGCGTTGATGATACCTTGAATGGAAGTACCTTACTTCTAATTATATCCAGACTGTTTAATAATCGTTTCACCCGAAAGCCATAAGGCTGAGGAGATTTTGGGTGCGACTCAAAGTATGATGTGTGTCTTACAAGGCTTGCAGTCTGAAAGGCTAAAGAGTTAGGGAGTCTTTGCAATCTAAACCAATACCGAATAATGGAAGACATTCCCGTAAAGGTCTAGAGGTAACTCTCCAGCATCAACAAGGAGACTTGGGATAGGTGAGGTTCTAAATGCTCCTGTAGACAATCTAATACCAGCATGATGTATAGAGTCTAATATTTCTAACCGGATTGGGGTGGCTGAAGAGTATATTTCACATCCATAACTAATTTAGGAAAAAATCAAGGCCTTGTATCATTTTAAAATAGTATTGCGGTATGCCCCCATGATGTATGGGACAATACTTTTAAGATATTCAGAGCCTAAGACATTTAGCTTTTAACGCTTTCAAGTGAGAAACCCATGTAAGCCTACAATCAAATATCAAACCTAAAAATTTAGCTTCACTTGAACATGGTATCCCTTGACCTTTAATGTATATATCCGGGTCTGGATGTACTCCCCGGATACGAAAAAAATGGACAATGCTAGTTTTACTTGTCGAGAACTTAAATCCATTCATATCAGCCCACTGGATAATTTTGTCAATAGTGTGTTTATTTTTCTCTCAACCATTGCCATTCTAGTTCCAGCAAATGATATTGAGAGATCATCCACAAATAATGTTGAGAGAACATCTTGGGGAATGACTGAGGATATCCCATTAATTGCTAGTGCAAACAGAGTTACACTCAGGACACTCCCCTGAGGAACTCCTTCCTGCACTTATTCTCTGATAGAGTTTCCCCACTCTCACTTGAAAAACTCTATGCGAAAGAGATGACTTAATAAATAGTGGTAGTTCTCCTTTTAATCCTAGTTCATGAATTGTTTTAAGTATACCATATTTCCATGTGGTATCATATGCCTTTTCAAGGTAAAAAAAAAAAAACTGTCACATGGTGCTGTTTGGAAGCAAAGGCTTCACAAACAGAGGACTCAAGTCGTATTAACACATCCGTTGTTGAGTGCATTTTTCTGAATCCACAGTGAATCAGTGGACCTTGCATTGACCATCTTCTCCATGATTTTACATAAACAAGAAGTCAATGCAATAGGTTGATAGCTTGCTGCTAAAAACTTGTCCTTACCAGGTTTTAAAAAGGCTAAAATAATGGCTAGTTCCCAAACACTTGGGTAACTATGATCATGCCATATTCTATTAATAATACTTGAAATAAATAACTTTGTATTAAAATTACATGTTTAACCATTGCATAAGGAATTCCATCGGGTCCAGGGGCTGTGTCGTTGCAAGTAGCGAGTGCGGAATCAAGTTCTCTTTCAATGCTCCTGTACTGGTGACAAGTAGCTGCTACACTCTTGCACGATACATTTGAAAAATGGTCAGCCAGGGCATTGCTACCTTCATTTCCTTCAGTCACATACTGACCATTCACTTTCAACACTGGTGGTGGGTTCGGGGAAAATTTGCCTGCAATTTTTTTTTATTTTCCTCCATACAGAAGATGGTGGTGTTCTACTATTAATGGAGGAAACAAAAGCCACCCAAGATTGGCGTCTAGCTTCTTTCATGGCACGATGGAACTGTGCTCTACACCTTTTGTATGTTATCAAATTTTCATCCGTACGGCATCTAAGCAATCTAGTCAGGGATTTTCTGGTGGCTCTGTGAAAGGCTGTTAATTTTGAAGACCACCATGGGACTGGTCGTCTTTTGAATAGTCCTGTGGTTTTGGGAATCGAATTGACTCCTGCTGTATGGAGAGTTCCATTCAGTAGGTCTATGGCATCATCAATACTTTCAAACTGTTCTGCTCTCCCTTCGATATCACTTAGCTCAGAAAATTTAACCCAGTCTGGCTTGTCAAGATTCCATCGTGGCAATCTTTGCAAAGGCGGACCCTTGGTGTTTATAATGATTGGTGCATGATCACTAGTATGCCAATCATCTAATGTCCTCCAATCAAAATCAAAAAGGCAGTTAGAGCTTGCAATTGAAAGGTCAATGCATGACAAGGTACCTGTCTGAACATGGAAGTGCGTGGGCTCTCCTGTATTAAGGAGTCCCCATTCTCCACAATTGATGAGATAATATTGCCCCTTGTGTTTGCCAAAACATCACCCCATAAAGGATGTCTACCATTCATATCTCCCAGTAAGAGAAAAGGTTGAGGGAGTTGTTGAATGACCTCTGCTAAATCATCATATAAAATATCATTATTTGGAGGTAAGTACAGAGAGCATATTGTATATTTTCTCCCTATATCAATTTGTACAGCTACTGCTGCAGGGTTGTACGTATAGACATAGGTATTTGGGGAACATCTCGACGAATGTACATGAGACTTCCGCCATGGCTCCCTGCTTTTTGATTATATGGTGTTCTATAGCCAACATACTCTCCAGGACTAGCAGTGTTAGAATCAAGCATACTTTCCTGTAGACATACAATTATGGGGGAATGTTCATGAATTAGGAGCTTAAGTTCTTCATATTTCGCCCTCAAACCCTGACAGTTCCATTGCAAAATGGAGGAGAAAACTAGGTGGATTATTTCTGGAAGACATCTTGGATGAGGTCTTCCCATTAGCAGTTTTTAATCTAACATTATTACCTGTAGGTTTCTTCAGAGGTGATCTCGTTATGTTGGGTTTTACATTTGTGTTTTTCTTTGTATCCTTTTGATCTATTTGTTGAGGTGGATGGTGGACCTCAACTTGAATTTCTGATTTATTCAGTTTATCTTCTGGTTCATTAGAAACATCAATAGACAAATCATCAAATTTATTTGAGGTCATAACCTTAACGTTTCTAATGGAGGGTGGAGA
>NC_090732.1:137812480-137829980 GCF_036898095.1 Palaemon carinicauda | reverse complement strand
ACACACTGGAATAACCAGGTTGTCAATCAAAAATAAGAAAAGTCAATGATAATCGTAAATCACTTATATTTCCTACAACTAATAGTTTAACGAATAACTGGAGCAATATAGCACACACACTCTAACACTAACAAGTGCAAACAAGCGCACACACACACTTACATTAATGAAAGAAGTGATAAAAAATCCTTTGTGTCAATAAATGGATGACAAGATGTTAAATGAAAATGAAAAGGCTTGGCGGATTTTGCTTCCCGAGTACCACTATGGTCATCCAATTGAAGAGTTTCATGTACTAGTTTTGAAAAAATGTCGGTGAAATAGGTGTTCGATTACTTAGCTATCATTGTATTAAGAATTCACGAGAAAAGTGGTAGTCTGACAAACTGAATACATCCTCCTCCTGAAATGAGTGGGAAAATATAACATGGTAATAAAGCCACTGATTAACTTTTTCGTCGTGCTACCAGGTAAATATAACCTAATTATTTAGTGGCCGAAACTTCAACAAAATAAACATGAAAAGGAATCCTAAATTGCTCAAAAATCAGAGCCACGACCCTCAATCTTCAGCGAAAGCATATACTTTGAAAGACAATAACTTGCTTTAGTTTGCAGACTGGAATTTCCTACTAGAGGTCGTCAGCCACAAAATATCCAGAGGATTAAGACAGAAAATTATATGCACATCGACAACATCCTTGAATTACGCTCGGGACTTATTTAGTAATATGCAAACGTACCCCCTTTCCAGATCGCCTTTGGCTATAAATGAAATTTTCTTAGATGTCCTCAGAAATAATCTTATTGGAATTTAAAACTCACGAGGGCAGCATCCTGGTGAGGTCATCTTTGCTTACTCAGTTTAACACATTATTCGTTGAAGTTTATTCTTTAGAAAGTTAATTAAAAAACGTAACCAATGAATCGGCTCATAAACCCCAACACCAAGTGGGGCGAGGTAAATTATTCTTCCATTTCAGCAGGGTAAACCCGATGAGAGTGGACACCGTCGTATTTTACGTGAAGCTAATCTCATGAAACTGCAGATAGCAGCAGAATTTCAAATGTTCAGTTTAGATAAGTTTAAATACACTAAGCCATTCTCTCTCATTTTATGTAAATAATGTAATATATTTATCAAAGTATGAATTGCTTTATACCTTCTAACCCTGAAAACAAAATATTTTTCATGAAAAAGATGAAAGATTCATTGGGATAAGGAAAAATTCAACTTTCAGGTCAAGAGAAATTTTACAAGGAAAAAAAAGTTAAAAGCCGGGTACATATACGACTACGTCACGAGATAGATCACACAACCTCGTTCCCAAAATGCTCTAATAAGGATCTTTGTAATGATAATACTTTACGTTTACATAATATAATAGGATATATCCAAAAATATTCCTATTTACTTGACAAAAATATTTTCATAAAGTAATCCTTATTTACTAACACTTAACATGAAGTTGGAATCAAAACCCATCTCAAATGGCGTCACTTCCTTTCTAGGCTCGATGTAAGCATGATTTTTTATTCCAGACTCTAGACCCTTCTAAAAACTTCTTGATTTCCAACATCATAATAGATTCTTTTTCTGCATCATACACTGCATTAGATCTGTATGTGTCGTAGTAGATTCAGTAGGAAAAAAATCATTTATGTTATTGATATAAAAATGCTATCGTAAGCAGCAGTTAATTCACATTTGACTTTAACCGTCACTTTACGGAGTTCTGTTCGTAAATCAAAGATGTTTTTCAGGAAACTTAATCCTTATTTTAAGATGGCAAAGCTCTGCTATTCAACCGTTAATTTCGTTTTGACAAGATTCTAATTTGGATATGGTTTATCTGGCAGCAAAGCAAACCTCAACCATACCAGAACCCACACGATTTGGCTAATGAGAGCTATTCTCCAAATTCTGATTTTTCAACTCTAGTATAATTTTCCTCTTCTGTTACATTCATATTTGGCACAAAAAACATGAATATTATCAAACTTTTCTTAGGTCGAGTGACAAAATAACAATTCTCTTGATTTTATCAACACCATTTCCTCACTACATAAACTAAGCCTTTCAAACAGACATGCAATTTAAAACTAGACGTCCCAACGAGAGAGAGAGAGAGAGAGAGAGAGAGAGAGAGAGAGAGAGAGAGAGAGAGAGAGAGAGAGAGAGAGAGAGAGAGAATGTCAATAACACTGATTGTCCCAAATGATATAAAACTCTAGCGATAGCGTGGTGCAATCTAATAATCATAGTAACTGCAACCTACGATTTTATTCTGACCTGATACTCAGATAACCAAGCAAAGAATGGACCATTAGCGCTTTGAAAATACGCACTTTATATCGCTAGCGCTATTTAACTGTCGAAACAACAACAATGAACACTGAAACGCCGTCATAAGGAGCTCATGAAAGTTAGAAAAAGATGGGCGTTACATCATCATGATAGGAAGAAGATTCTTCAGAAAATATTTACTACGGTTTTATTCACTCGTACTTTCACATGCTCACAGGCTTTGGGTACTGAAACAGTCGTATTAGGATGTACGAAGTAACTGAAGAAAATTCTAACAATATAATCCTTTACTTAAGGATTAAGATTATATAGAGAGGAAACTATCGTTCAACCGAAGAGAGAGAGAGAGAGAGAGAGAGAGAGAGAGAGAGAGGAGAGAGAGAGAGAGAGAGAGAGAGAGAGAGAGAGATATCAGTGGCAGTAAGCGGGAAAAGAATAAAGGTCCATTCGGATTATCAGACTTGAATTACCTACCGAATATTTTACATTCAAAGGAAAGGACCTCATTATACTACTATATGATGTGCTCTAAATCTTCGTTGGGTTCTGGCTGTGCTGCAGTGTCCTCAAATAAAATATGTCAGCTGACACTACCTAAACACGCCTCAATATTCACATCTGAATTATCAGCAATTTTACTAGCAAATGATTTTTAAAACAATTGAAGATAGGGTGCATTTTCAATTTGTCATCTATACTGATTCAAGAAGTGCCATAGAACCCCTAAAAGGTTGCACATATAGGAACCAACTAGTATTGAAAGTTAAACAGATCCCTAACAAAATCTATTTCAAAAGGGTGAATGTTGAAATATGTTGGATTCCCACCCATGTTGGTGTTGTTGGTAATGAAAAGGCAGATGCTGCTGCTAAATTAGAAATACTGTAGATTTACCACAAAAGAATATTAAACTTACCTGTTAAAGATTCTGTAACCATCATGAAACATTTCGTAATAGGAAAAATTAAAATTTAAATGAATCTGATAACAAGTCTACAAAGCTTGGAATGAAGAATTTTTAAATTTTTTTTAGCTTCTGGACTAGTAACAGTCTATGCTTTGTTGGTTTCTCTATAGAATTACATCAAAATAAACGATAAAATACAGGATTTGATACGATCCTACTATGAGATTCAGGGCCCCTGTAACACGGTTTTTTCGCAATAACTTTTTTTCTATGAATTTCATAAATATAACGCTTATTCAGAATGCACATTATATCTACACATAAATTTTGACTATATTCTGCATTACGTAGGTTGAATAAATTTGGTACTTTATTAAGTAAAAGTGACGATTTTTGAAGACGGGCCAACTTACTCAGAGAAAAGGTTTCGAACGCACTCGTTACGTAACTTATGACGGCATTTCTTCTCTCTTTCTCGATCGATGATTGGTTATACGTAACGAAGGCTATACCTCTGCCAACAATAACACAAAAGTGTAAATAAAAGCAAAGCAGTACACCTTTATGAACTCTGAAACCTCTCCACTGAGAATTGTCATAATGAACAAACGAACAAAATATGTTAATAAATACAAAAACACTTCGATTATTTGTCTAACTCCCAAAATAAGTTTCCTAAGAAATTACAGTCTACTTTATAGGTCACAATCAGATTGACAAAGTGTATGGAATAGTTGGTAATTTTCAAAAACGTAGTAGACCAGCTTGATTTGATAACTGCTATATCCAATGTTAAGCAATTTTTATTCATTGTCTATCTACCTACCTATTTACTGTAAAAAAAAGATAGCCGGTACCGTATTTTCGCTTTAAACCTTCACCAATAATTATCGTCAGAATGATGACTTCATGAGACTCCACCCACTTTGGCCTCGTTATGAATCAGGATAACACTGAAGGCTATCATAGGCATTGTTGGATCAGAAAATTCAAATTCTGGCTATAAAAACTCATTTCTCGAGTAGTTGTAAGAAGTGCTAAATGATCCCAGCAGTTGGCCTAAACGTTTAATTCATGCATACTACTGTTGCGGCAGTACTGCTACAGTAGTATTACTACGCCAGCACTGATACCCCACCCACATCTATGTATTGTTCCGCCATTCATAAAGTCTTTGTCATGTTTTTTCACTGTGCAATAAGCCATGGCCTCCTCAGAAATTAAGTTTAACATTAGATGATAGGTTATTTCATTAAGCTGACAAATTATGGCAACTGGGTATGTTATTGCCGACGTTGAAGCTAAAGATAAAGTATGGTATCATTCCTTCATTGCATTATCATCTTTACTACTATTTGGTTTGCTACATGTAGTAAATATTTTAAAGGATAAATGAATTATGTTCACTTTACTTCTATAGATTCCCATTAGATGTACAAAATAAAACTCCTAAAACTATTCATGATTTATTTACAAAATGCAGTCATGCCCAAAACATAGCCAGCACGTTCGTACGGCCTAAGAAGAAGAAAAAAAAATTATATCGGATGATCCGTTGGTCTGATGGAGATTTTAGCACAAAAATCTTATTTTAACAAAAAATGTTATATAAAGACTGTTTACATACAATCTCCTCTCTCTCTCTCTCTCTCTCTCTCTCTCTCTCTCTCTCTCTCTCTCTCTCTCTCTCTCTTGGTGGCATAGTGAATAGTTAATGGAAATGTTCAAAAGCCTGAATGACATTACAAGTATTATAATCATGTTACGCTAAATACAAATCAGACCATAAACATTGGATTTAAACTAGAAACTGAATAATTACCTATTCAGGCTATAATAGATATGGCCAAGGGCTTTCTCAAGACTGTATAAAGTTGCAAGTCGTAAGACAAATGCAGGTTTGCAACCACGGGGGCAATTCCAAATCCTGTTAGCCATTCTTGACTGTTATGGGTTTCAGAGCAGATGGAAGAAGGTGAATGGGTGTCTGGTGGATGGGCGGGGCAAAATTTTGTCCAAAGGTGTTTACATTGCTTACGTAATGAATGTTTTCAAACATTCGACTCTTGGCTCGGTATCACTGGCCATGGCGTCGGCTGGATCATTTTTACTCTATGAAAATTAAAACCATCGGGTTTAGGTTATTGATAATGCTGACAAAATTTGTGTGTGGTTGTAAAATATACATATGTCAACTTTCAGCTACACCCGATGCTTTGATAAGGAGCAAAGTCCAAAAAACCGTGTTACAGAGGCCCTGAATCTCATAGTAAGTGTCAAATATTTCCAATTCTTTATTCGGAATAATTATTTTCTTGGATTTCTCCTTGTTATTACATCTTTTTACCAAGTTGCACCATCTATTATAATAAATTTCAAGGAAATTAATATACAAATCAAACTTGAGTAACCTTTCCACGAATATAATAGGACTATTGTTGGTTCGTTATTTACCTAAAAGGGTTTGACCAAGACATTACTTGCAAGCAGATAAGAGCCCGTTGGGCTATACCCTACCATTTATATTTGTAGCATTTTTAGAAACACAACTATTTACTTAGACAAAATACTTCAAGAAACACAACCCAGTACTAAGGCAAAATCTATATGTATACGTGCGTAACAAAATATTCCTTCAAAGTAATGCTAATCGTGTCATTTGGATATACAAAAGCCATTCATTTCAATGTACGGATTTTTATTTTTTCCAAGATGCAAATGTTCTTTTTTTTAGTTTATAATAACCGGATGAGTCCCGACTGATTACAATAATTACAGAAGCAAAACACTTAAGTCAGTTGATATGAAAATATATAGTATGCTTATTCTAAAAAGACTGGAGAGAAAGATTGATGAAAAGCTGAGAGATGAACAAGCATGATTTAGAAAAGATAGAAGTTGCACTGACCAAATTTTCATTTTGAGACATGAACAGCAGTGCGTAGAATATAGAAATCCCCTTTTGATGGCATTTGTGGACTATGAAAAAGCCTTTGATAATGTGCACCGGCCAATTTTGTGGAGAGACCTGCGTTATAATGGAATTCCTCATAATGTGTAAATTTGATTGTCTGTTCATGAGCATAGCAAGTGCAAAGTTAATATCAATGGAGTCTAACAGATGAATTTCCAGTGAACAGCGGAGTACTCCAAAGGAATGTGTTGTCACCTATGTTGTTTATCCTCCTCATTGATTTTGTAATGCGTAGAACAGTCAGAGATGGGGGGACAAGGATTGGACTGGATTGGTGATAAGGAATTTAGCAGACCTAGAGTATGCTGATGATGCGCTGTCCTTGTTAGCAGAACACCAAAGGATTTGCAGTGCTTGCTTAGCAGAATGCATGAAATATCACACGAGGTTGGTCTGAAGACAAATGGAAGAAAGACAGAGATGATGAGAACGGAGTAGGCAATGGAAGATGAAATATCATTGGAGGGAGAAAGGATTAATGAGGTAGGATCATTTATGTATTCAGGAACTATTATCGCCAATACAGGGTCGTTAGAATTAGAGTTTAGTGAAAGATATAAAAAAACCAAGTCAGACAATGGGTAGGTTTAAAGTAAAATTTGGAAATCAAATCACATGAAATTACATATAAAAATCAGACTATATATCAGTTTAGTGAGATCGGTGTTACTATATGGACATGAGTCATGGTATGGCGATGAAATAATCTCCAATAGATAAGTAGATTTGAGAACAACTCCCTCAGAAGGATGTTGGGAGTTACATTGCAGGACAGGATTAGAAATGAAACTATAAAAGAGATTACTCGCATGCCATATGTTGATGAGATCATGATGAGGGGTAGATGGAGATCGTTTGGGAATGCTCTTCGCACTCCCAAGAGATATTAGTTTACCAAACGTTCATTTGGGCTCTACAGGGCACTAGAAGAGTTGGAAGACCCAGGCCTACATGGCTGAGGACTATGAAATGCGAAATATGAGATGATGAATGGAAAAATATTCAATTAAAAGCTCAAGATAGATACGACTGGCGAAATCTAACCGCGGCCCTCTGCGTTGGAGGAGGAGATGATAATAGCCGGGATCCTCGAGGTCCTGTTTCACATATTTTGAAGTTGAAAAGGCAACGGTCTAAGCTGCAAATCATGTCGATCCAGTAAACATTGTTCTATTCATACAGATTAACAGGAAGATAGATGTACAACTATTTAATACATATATAAAACTCACCATTTAATTCTAGAATGAAAAACAACTCATTTTATAGGAAGGCGCTTTTGCCTATGAATTAAAAAAAAATCTTTATTCTTCTAGACATGAAAAAGTCTTCCGCCTTCCGGCCATTTCCGACACTAAACACTGTTCTTGCTCGATGTTGATCTATTCATTAACCTGCCAGAGCCCTCTTGTGACAACAGCCAAAGACCCCTTCGAGCGAAAGGCGTCTTTTCTGATGAGCAACACGCGCCTCCGAAAACTCGCGGGTTAAAAGGCAAGACAGGTGATAGCATATAAATCACCTAGGGATATGGGATGGGTGGTTGGGTGGGTGGGTGTGGATAATATGCTTCTTCCTTCACTTTGTTCTCAGATGAGTAGACAAGAAGACGCTGCAGGTTTTGATATATTGGATTTTTTCGACAGGCATTAACGTCAAGTTTCCGAGAGCTGAAACTTTTAAAGATAAGGTGAATCACCGAAATATTACCTTATTTTCATTCTTAGACTTTCTCTATCATGCATTCATACACACACACACACACACACACACATATATATATATATATATATATATATATATATATATATATATATATATATATATATACATATATACTCTCTCTCTCTCTCTCTCTCTCTCTCTCTCTCTCTCTCTCTCTCTCTCTCTCTCTCTCTCTCTCTCTCTCTATATTATATATATATATATATATATATATATATATATATACATATATATATATATAAATATATGTATATATATACATATATATATATATATATATATATATATATATATATATATACATATGCACACATATATACACATATGTCTGCAAATATGTAGATATAAAGGCATATAAACATATTTATGAATACACATATACACACGCACACACTTGTTTCCCGTCTTTGAAACCAATAACTAGTTCTAAAACGAACTAAAGTGCCATGTAATTAAGCAGTCCTTTCGCATAGTCTTAACTAGATATATTACGGGGTTGGCAAAGTGTCTTATTAAGACTGGCAGGACACCGAAATTAAAAAATTACCGAATAGAAAAGAAAAGTCTGTGACGTCCGTGATTCTTGACCTTTATGTTCTCGTACAAGCGCATCACGTTTGGAGGTTAAAAGGTCCAAACAAAATTGCACTTAACAATGGAATCGATAAAAGAGCCAAGCAGCGCCTTGCTTAATTTATCTTCATAAAGACTGACTGCTGAGTTTTTAGAAGACAGGAGGTGCGTATTTCAAGCCCATAAAAAACAAAGCAGGATATTCTCAGAGCTCCATGGGGATCTCCGCTCTAAAGGAGAGAGGGAGAAGAAAAACCACCAGACGATCCCTGTTGATCAATGCTTTTTTTTTTCCTTCTTGATGCATACACAAAACAAACTCAATAATATATTGCATAATGATTCACATTATATATTGTTTTGAACCTATTGCCAGATCATTCTGATGAGTTTAATTCTATTTTCTACCTAAAAACTGTACCTTTCTCATATTAACTATATTTGTATATCTTCTTATCTTGAAATAAAGTTGGTATTATGAATGAGATATATGTCCAAGTAATGAAAGTATGCATCTATAGCAAGCAAACCTAAGTGGCTTGGTGCATGCTGTGGTATATTTTGTTACGGAATCTATTCTTGCCATAAATTTGTATTCACTTTGAGTCTGGAGTTGAGTTACTGCTTATTCTAGGCACTACTTCCGAATTTCTTGCCTGAGAGCCTTATTTGTGTTTTCCTAGATACAGCTGTAAGAAAAATCAACCCTTTTTATTTCAATGTAAGTTAATTTCTTCAACTCAGTGACTCAATTTCTACAACAGTCAATGCTTAGAAGACTGGTAACATATTTGGATTGCTATTTCTTTTGTCCTTCTAATCACTAATGAAGGTATAACAGGTACTTTGATTGATAACCCTAACCCTAATCTTGTTCTTAAATCTCTTATACGGAGTCTCCCAATATCTTTTTACAGTTACCAAGCTGGTCACTGTTCCACAGCCTTAGTAACTAATTAAAAAGGCAGGTCTGTCGCTTCAATCAGGAATAAGCATAATTATTTTCCTTTTTCTTTTCTTTCTTTCTTGTTTTCTTTGGTCCTATTAAATTAGTATCAGAGCCCATGATACATTCATGTACATGACATTGATCCATTAATGTACATAACGCAAGACAGTCTACCTTTCTTTGAGTTTCCAAATTCAGTTAAACTGCTAGTTCCTTTGTTTACTTTTACTTTAAGGGTTGCTTTTCTGGTCCTATACAGCAAGGGAACCATAATCTCTACAGGACCTTCACATTCATTTTATCATATACATTCAAGGGATTCAGCATTTCACACTGCATATTGTACGTTTACTATCGGGTCCACATTATCGAAGCACTTATAGAACACAAAAGTCTTCAGTTTCCTCTTGAGAGCCTTAATATCTAAAGCCTTTCGGATGTCTACTGAGAGCTTATTGTATAGTCGTGGGGTCGCATGTTTAAAGGCTCTAGAGCCTGCAGTAGACATTTATCTAGGTTCCAATAATTTGAAACCATCTATAACTATTCTCGTGTCAACATGATTTGTTGGCTGCACAATATGTAGCAATTCTCTTGGACATTTAAGCAGTCCGGTTCTGATAACGTCATGGGTTATTGTACACATTTTAATCTCAATTCTTGCTTTAATAGGCAGCCAGTGTAAATCAATTAATGTAGGAGTTATCCTTTATTAGGGTGGGACACCTTTTATCATTCTTGTTCTTGTTATGTAATTTCTTAAGTTGCACTTTTGGTAAATTGTAGTAAATAGAGTTACAGTAGTCAATCCTAAAATGACACAGTTTATCACAAGTTTCTTTAGAGAATGTTCATCTAGGTACTTTTTTATAAAAGCAATGTTTCTAAGATGATAGCCAGCAGTTTTTACTACATTATTTATTTCGGCATTAAAACCAAGTTACAGTCAAGAAATACTCCTAAATCTCGAACTTTACTAGATATCGGGGCAGCGTTGTTATTTATGTTTATTTGAATATCATCCAAGTTGGGCGCAGTACACTCCCCTGAGGTACCCCTTTGTTTAAAGGTTCATATGAATAGGAGTTTCCAATTTGCACAGAGTAGTCTTTGTCAGCCAAGTAGTCTTCAAGGTATTCAAAAGCTTCATCTTCAATACCGATGGACCGTAAATCATTTAGTAGTAGTTCATGCACAACTGCATCAAAAGCAACACTAAGATCAAGCAATATTAAAAAAAAAAAATACACATTTGTTTTCATCCGTCGTCTCCCGTATATCATTTACAGCAGAACAGATATCCGTCTCAGTAGAGTATAATTTCCAGTAAGCAGACTGGTTATCTGGTAAAGCTTCTACTGCTTTTAAGTGACTAATTAGTTGTTCAAGAATTACGTATTCTAGCTCTTTTGAAATAAAGGATATATTCGAAATAGGTCTATACAAGCTTAATACCTGATAATCTAGAGTAGTCAGACTTGTGAAATTTACAATCATCGATGCTTATATTTGCTACTCGTAAATATATTAGGTAGACTAAAAAAGTTTCTGGTCTTGTTTCATATATATATATTTTTTTTAATTAGTCCTTTAATACATCTAATTTCTCTCATAAATCCTTATAATTTACATATATGTGGCATGGGTTTTCTATGCATATCATTCACTTGTAAAAACTACAAACTCTTCCGTAAATGGCCTTTCAAGTTTCAAGTATTAACTATAAAAATCTGCGGTATGTTAATAAATATCCAGATGTGTTTATTCACATAAATCACAGTTATAGAGCTGTGACCCTTTCCGCTTTGAGTTCCAGTCAACAAAATCATGCTGATATGGATCCCTATCTTTAAAAGGTAACATCGTCATCCAAAACGTGTAACACTTCAAAATAATGTAAAATCTATTTATTACAAAAATGGATAAATTACTATTATTAATAGTACTAACAATCATTCAAATTACCGCTAGGATTAGTAAAATAACGGCAATAATACTCAATAATAATAATCAACGTTTGCCTTAAAACATCGTAATTTCGTTTTATGGGGAGATGAGTTCTCCATTAAATAGGGTTATTTTCCATAAAGGCATCAGATAACATGCAGGCTGGGACTCTACCAGAGTGATTCATGCCCCAGTTTCAAGAATATGACTTATTTACATACTTAATAAATCAGAAACTTTGCTCAACATGCCCAAAATATTCAATGTTTACTTGAACCACCCGGCAAAATGTCAAGCTGCCGTATGCAAAGACAAGAAACGGAAATGTATGTAGAATCTTAAATGAGTGTTGAAATATTACTTTGTCAAATATTATATAATTCACCACATTAAGAAATTACTTCCACAAAATTGAACAATGATTATAACACTACCTTCCACGAAACTTCATGCATTCCCTTTATGACCAAAACGTTACTCCTACCTCGGTAGCATAAGAAAAAACTAATATGCTGAAATTGATTTGCAGCATAGACTTCGAATTTATTAAAGACCAAAGCAATCTATTTGGGAGATACTGTAAATGGCACTTTGAATTATCTGCAGTACATAAAGTTGCTTCATTAAAAGACCTCGTGAACTGCAAAGGAAACTCAATGGCTGGAACCTCAAGACTGCAATGTCACATAATCATTAGGTTAAAAAACAATGTAACTTCTGGGACAAGAGGTTAAAGTTCTTACACGATGTCTTCTATAAAATAACATGAGGCACAAAGTATATCAAGCACGACCTCTCAGATTTGAGAGGAACTAACCAATCCTAGATACAATTCAAGGCTCAGTAAAGTCAGGACGATTTGTTGGCTTGATTAATGGAAGCAACCACCACTCTCTCTCTCTCTCTCTCTCTCTCTCTCTCTCTCTCTCTCTCTCTCTCTCTCTCTCTCTCTCTCTCTCTCTCTCTCTCTACTAAAGAACTGTATGACTTCAAGCTTTCGAAATAACATTAATTAAATAAATAAATTTCAGCCTACTTTATCCCCTGAATTCGCCAGTAGAGCTAAAAGAGGCACACTAGACGCAACAGTAGCTTTGAAATCCCCCTCCCCCCAAAATCACATGAATCAAGAAGAATATAGACTGAATGTGAAGGGATCTACCAGATGTTGTTACTCTTAAATCACGCGGTGGTTACGGGGCGCTCAGAGGTCAGCAATTATGCCATTCTCTTGTGCTGAAACACTACTCGGTTGCAATTTTGAAACGTCATCCTCCTCTACACGGTAAACCTCTTCGCGTATGACAACTGCTCCTAAGCCTACTTGCACTTTGGGAGTGAGAGAGACACAGGGAATGTTAAAGACACAAATAAGTATGAACTATTCAGGAGTATTTAGAAGGGACCGATTTTTTTTCCCTTGTACTATCAAAAATTCATAGTATGGTTTTAATGAAATCACTACTTAAACCTAGATGGAAAATATTGTTAAAATAAAATAAAAATCATAAATAATCAACTAATATGAAATCATGTGAATTTTCTCCCAAATTCAAAATCACTACAAAACCAACCAGATGATACTTCTCTAAATGAGAAATAAAGCTCCGACACCTTTTATCATCATTATTATTATCCCAAATGTAAGTTTACATTCAAGAAACACCTATGATATCAAATACGTTATATATAGTTAAAAGAGACAATCAATGCAAATAACTGGATATTGAGGAGCCACTGTCCTCGGCCTACTTATCACTATACTTTTGTTAGAATTCAACTTCATGCCTCATAATTTGCTCCACGCACTAATATGAGTTAGATCTGTACTAGAAAATTCAACAACCACAGGTCTATATTCAAAGGATGGAATTATTATTATTATTATTATTATTTGCTAAGCTACAACCCTAGCTGGAAAAGCAAAATGCTATAAGCCCAGGGGCCCCAACAGGGAAAATAGCCCAGTAAGGAAAGGAAAGAAGGAAAAATAAAATATTTTAAGAAGAGTAACATTAAAATAAATATTTCCTATATAAACTATGAAAACTTTAACAAAACAAGAGGAAAAGAAATTAAATAGAATAGTGTGCCTGATTGTACCCTCAAGCAAGAGAACTCTAACCCAAGACAGTGGAAGACCATGGTACAGAGGCTATGGCACTACCCAAGACTAGAGAACAATGGTTTGATTTTGGAGTGTCCTTCTCCTAGAAGAGCTGCTTACCATAGCTAAAGAGTCTCTTCTACCCTTACTAAGAGGAAAGTAGCCACAGAACAAATACAGTGCAGTAGTTAACCCCTTGAGCAAAGAAGAATTGTTTAGTAACCTCAGTGTTGTCAGGTGTGTGAGGACAGAGGAGAATCTGTTAAGAATAGGCCAGACTATTCGGCGTATGTGTAGGCAAAGAGAAAGAACCGTAACCAAAGAGAAGGATCCAACGTAGTACTGTCTGGCCAGTCAAAGGACCCCATAACTCTCTGGCGGTAGTATTTCAACGGGCGGCTGGTGCCTTGGCCAACCTACTACCTCTAATTGATGCAAAAAGAGTAGCATCATCCGCATATGCAACAAGCTTGTATTTTAGGCCAAACCTCATATCTTGCGTAGGCTATACAATATACAGTAGAATAAAAAGTAGTACACAGAGAACACTGTCGTGAGGAATACCAGATATTTCATTCCTTAAGACATTATGGCGTCCATCACCAAATGCTCTCTGCAATCTACTACTTTAGAAATCTAATGACGATGCTAAGAAAAAGCACATCTACTCCCACCTGTTCAAGTTCGAAAACAAGGGCCTTATGATTAACAAAGTCAAAGGCAACGCTAAAATCAAGGCCAATTATACGAACTTCCCGACATCAACCAGGAAATGGAAATTGGGTGGTAACTACCAATTCTCCAACAGGTACAAGAAGAACCTCTTCTTAATAACTAGCGAAAAATAACAGACAACGTCGGCGCTAAGAAATACTCAATGTTTATGAAAAAAAAAAAAAATAACATTGGGGTCTACAACCCAACCTAGAAGCATCAAAGTCCAGTAGAAGAGGAAGATCAAGTTTCTCCTTACTGTGCTTACTATTCAAGGCAACAGCCAAAAGTTTTCTTTTCCTTTAGACAATGAGTTACAGAGCTATCTCGTTTAGGTAATGGAGGAACTGTTAAGTCTACACCAAAAAGTGCTGATTTAAGGGTGGTCCACCAATTATGTTCCTGGATTGTACCAGAAATGGTGTATTTCACGGTGAAATTATATTCCTTTTCAAATGAAGCATAAACTCTCTGGGCAACAGAGATAAAAAAAATTGCCAATTCTAAAGATGAGCATAATAATTCACAAACACCAAATTAAACATTCAATATCAATAAAAAATAGGAGCAACAGCCTATTGACTCGAAGTATCAGTACCGGTAATTATACAATTTGAAAAAAAAAATTCAGCGAAGCATATTAGTACTGGAAAAGATGAGTCTCCCTTTCAGGGACCACTTCATGAACTTCGACAAGGTGACAAGTTTTCCTACACGAAAGTAATCTTTGCCTTTGTAACAGCTCTTCATTTTCGTAGAATAATTTCCAGTTTTTTTTTTCTTTTCGTCACGCTCGTTTTTCTTCATGCTGTATATCTTCTCTATCGTATCATTTCCTTCCTGGTTTCTGTCTTCATATTCGGATTTTGAAACCGGGTGTAACAATGAAGAGAGAGAGAGAGAGAGAGAAAGAGAGAAAAGAGAGAGAGAGAGAGAGAGAGAGAGAGAGAGAGAGAGAGAGAGAGAGAGAGAGAGAGAGAGAGTATATTAGCCGTTAAAACAGATTTCAAAATAACTAGAAGAATAAAATACAAAATTACAATAGATTTCCAAGCTTCAGAAGATGACTGCATAATACAACATACAGAAGAAAAGTTGGGGTAAAGATTATGAAAATGACTGAGATTTTGATAGATAAACAGAGAAAAGAAAATTTCACATAGGTAATAGCCAAATTGGAGTTTCCCTTGAGACCAATATCGACAATGAAAAAAGAAGCGGTGTCTAATAACTCTCTCTCTCTCTCTCTCTCTCTCTCTCTCTCTCTCTCTCTCTCTCTCTCTCTCTCTCTCTCTCTCTCTCTCTCTCTCTCTCTCCTTAAAATTACATAACATGTATATATTAATTCAAGATAAGCTACAACCCTACTATGCATTTCAGGGAAAAATTAGTGTGTTTTTCTTTAATATCTCCCATACTAATTACTTGATCAGAATGGTACTTTGACACAGCACCCTATTGACCTCCCCCTAAGTTTTGATACTTTAATGCACCGGCAAATCTTGTTAATTAAGGCATTTACTCTTGTCATTATAAAGCCCAAGTCACGTGAATCGGGTAAGTAGGTGAAGCAATTCGAATGCGTACACTCCCCCGTCCCTCACCTCTCCTTTCCTCCCTCTGTCTAGACTCTCCTCCTATCCCTCCAGTAACCCACTCTCCTAGGTCTCTCCGGTGTCGCTTACTCTACCTTTTCTGTAACCTGTTATATTTGTTAATAAAATAACAGACAGAATTGATATGTTGGATAAATAGAGTAAATTGGATAGAGAGCAGCCCTCATGCCCACTCGTCTGCCTCAGAAATGGGCATGACACTCCAATTCCCCCCTTGAATATCATGTCAGTGAGAACTGATATGATCATATCACAATTGAATGGCTAACAACAAATTGCCGCACGTACTATGAGGACATTTTCCGCTTGTTTTAGTTAGTAGGTAGCGTAATTATTTCCCCCCTGGAAGCTTCAAATTTCCCCCCAGGGGGAAATTTCCCCCAGGTTGGGAACCACTGCTCTAGACAGAAGGAGGAAAGGAGAGGGGAGGAACGGGGGAGTGTAGGCATTCGAATTGCTTCACCTACTTACCCGATTCACGTAACTTGGGCTTTATAAGGACAAGAGTAAATGCCTTAATTAACAAGATTTGCCGGTGCATTAAAATATAAAAAAATAGGGGGAGGTGTATAGAGTGCTGTGTCAAAGTACCATTCTGGTCAAGTAATTGGTATGGGAGATATTTACGAAAAAACAAACTATTTTTGCCTGAAATGCATAGTAGTTGCAAAAGCAGGATATTGTAAGCCCAAGGGCTCCAACAGCGAAAAATAGCCCAGTGAGGAAAGGAAATATGTAATGAGCAATTAATTTAAAATACTTTAAGAACAGTAACAACATTAAAATAAATCTTTCATATATACACACACACACACACACACACATATATATATATATATATATATATATATATATATATATATATATATATACAAACACTATAAAACTTAAAAAGAAAGAGGAAGAGAAATAAGATAGACTAGCGGGTCCGAGTGTATCTCAAGCAAGAGAACTCAAACCCAAGACAGTGGAAGACCATGGTACAGAGGCTACGGCACTACCCAAGAGCAGAGAACAATGATTTGACTTTGGAATGTCCTTCTCCTAGATGAGCTGCTTGCCATAGCTGGTCTCTCTCTCCTACCCTTACCAGGAGGAACAATTACAGTGCAATAGTTAACCCCTAGGACGAAGAATTGTTTGATAATCTCAATGTTGTCAGGTGTATGAGGGCAAAGGAGAATTTGGGAAGAATAGGCCAGATTATTCGGTTTATGTGTAGACACAGGAAAAATGAGCAGTAACCAGAGAAAGGGATCCAATGTAGTATTGTCTGGCCAAGTTACAGGACCCAATAACTCTCCAGCGGAAGTATCTTAACGGGTGCCATGCCCAACCTACTACTACTACTACTACTACTACTACTACTACTACTACTACTACTACTACTACTACACACACACACACACACATATATATATATATATATATATTTATATATAAAATTGTGTATGTATTATATATATGTATATATATATATATATATATATATATATATATATATATATATATATATATATATGTGTGTGTGTGTGTGTGTGTGTGTGTGTGTGTGTGTAGTTTTTATTCACACGTCCCCGGCTATTTGTACTTTTATATTATTTTCGGACATATAACAAGTGTAAAAGCGTAGCTACCAGTAGACTGGAAATTAGTTACATTTGTAATTTTGAGCTATTT
>NC_090732.1:137804980-137809980 GCF_036898095.1 Palaemon carinicauda | reverse complement strand
CATCTCTATAATGTGCGGTTTATTTCTCTACCTCCCTATAAAATACAAATATAGAAATACACATACATACATATACATATATATATATATATATATATATATATATATATATATATATATATATATATATATATATATATATATATATACAAATAGTAGCACCTCGGTTAATGAGTGATTAATGACTAAATAAGAGTAAATTACCTACCAAACATTGAGATTGAAATAGATTCATGATCGTTGTATCGGTCTGCGAGCAAAAATTTCCCTCCGTATGCTCATTTTATAAGGAAAAGTACTAACGAGACTACCACGAATTCAGTTATGTGTCCCATACAGTGTAGGTCGTGTTCATGTGATTTTTACCCTATTTTAAGTAAAAGACAATCAGTCGTCTCCAGATAGGATCCTTATACGAAATTAAACAAAAGACGACCATGAGTCCATAAAGTATGTAAGTGGCTCGGTTAGTGCAAGTAAATGTCGTTCAGGAGAGAAAACTCTACATCTTTTACCAGAACTGCTACAATAGGGAGATTCTCCTTCTGAACAGTACCATAAATACAATGAATAAATGTATGGAAATATGGCCTCATTACCGACATTACGGCTTAGGAGACCATTCATGACCACCATAAAGAATTACAAAGTTTTGCGAATTATTAGAACACACACACACACACACACACCCACTCACCCACACACACAATACAAGTTTGATAAATTAATAGCGTGACATCCATATTAACTCGCAAAAAATACTTGAACTGGAATAAGGCATAAATTAGAAATATAACCTTGCCTTGAAGTAGTCTGTTGCTAATTTAGCCTGAAAGAGACTGCCTACGCACTTCATGATCCGAAAGAAGAAGCATACTAGTTTCCTTTTCAACAAGATCTAGTAGAATAGGTATACAATATTCCCTTTTAAAGATATCGGCAACGAATAAACATGGTCGTGGCAGTCTATGTTCGAAATTAATTGCAAATGTAATTCAAATATTAAAGAAATTAATTTTTTATCCTTAACCTGCCAAGTCGACGCTATGAAAAATAGCTCTTCCGGTCCCGTTTCATTATAAACATACACTGGACTACCACTAATTTTGGACTCGAAAAGAAACAATTGATGCTCAGTAACTGGTATAATAAGCCTCCAAAATGTTATAGACCTTGGCTAAGTTTATTCCAATAGAACGTTTCATCACTTAATGAGACATTTTCAACAAAGAATAAGGTACAATTCATATTTAGGCTTATATGTAGTTTTTTGTTTTTTTTGTTTAATGAACTATGCATCTATGACTGTGGCTTTTACATGGTAAAATTATTACTAAATATACATTTACAGTAGCATAATCAGCAAGTTGCGTATTGTAAGACATTATCTGCAAATGGCGCTTTTTTTTTTACAATAGATCAAAATATTTTGTTTTAATAGTATATATAAAAATAATAAATAACTTAAGTTAATTCATACTAATATATCTTGTACGTTATTTTTCCTATTCTAATTTTCTATTAATTTCTACATTCGTGAATAGGCAGGGACTGGAAACAACATTGATACCTTCATGATTGGCTTAAGAAAATAGAATGTATTGAGCTTCCAAGTAATGCAACTTCTTCCTATTAGGGACATTAAGACAAGTCTTCAACCAACATTTCTCTTGTCATAGCGGTGTTGTGCACTCTCCTTGTGTGCCCTTTCAATACCTCCGTTGCTAAAGTTAGTTATCAAGTGCTTAGATGAAAATGCTGTGCACATTCCAATGTATGAGACTTTTCGCAACTTACAATTCGCAAATTCGGTAAAAATGAAAAAAAAGATTCCCAGCGCCGCTCTTGTCTACGTGCTGACTGCCCACACAGATTTATTCTCATCATAGGGTTAGAATCTTTAAAGATTTTTTATGATATATACACAAATTTATGATGGTGTCCCGCCACCTTCGATAATATCCCTCATCCTTTGCTCGTCATTTTTTATTAGCTGTGTTCATTATGATTATAATGTGGTCTTGTAAGGTGTGTCTGCTGCTAGAAATCGTCCATTTTTCGTTGAATGGTCGGCTATATATCTTTATTCGCATAGCCGTTACTTACGAGGGCATGAAGTGCCACAAAGGGCAGTGCGTAAAAGCTCTTTTGACCTAGTATTTGATCAGGTTCATTTTATACCTTGTGGGAGCTTCCTTCTGAGCATTCACGCACATAGCTTGAATTGCTTCTTTGAGTAAACTCTTGTTTCAAAATGTCCTTCACGAGATTCCTCATTACTATGCTCACATAAAGCGGAAATTTTATCCGTCTTGAAATGTGCGTTACAGCTCTTGCAGTGATTGAATATCTTCAATAACAACAAATGTGTCATCAAATTAAAGACAATTATTCCGACACTATGCGATTGGTCTTCAAAAACTCTCTATTGATTTAGACCCTGGTAAAATATACCACTCTCCATTAGGATTTCTGAAATTTTCCTACTTTAAGCATACTATTAATAATTCCCATAGTAAGTTTTTAGCTATTTTCAGTGGTACTTACTCGCCGTGATAAACTTCATTCAACATCCTTTTGTTAGTTTCGTCTACGGGAACATAGTAAATACACTCAATATCCTTTGACGATTACAAGTCGGAAGATCACTTATTTTGTAATATGCCAATAAACTGCTTTGGTGATTAAAGATTAAATTTAAATGGCACATATGAAGTTAAAATTTTGTCAAGACATTTAGCTAGTCGATAAGCTGATGTTGGGATTTGACAAAGAATATGTCTAAAAGGGTTTCCTTTTTTGTTGTGTGTCATAACGTTTCTACCCGCGTAACTAGAGGAATATTTTACTCCTATTCATTGAAAATTAATACTAATTTAATGTTGAAAACTATTACTTATTCGATCAGCGTCAATTACGTCAATCATCCGATATACATTTCTTTCACAGTAGCAGTTTGACCTCTAGCGATGTGACAGAATTTCAAATGAATATACACAATACTCTACTATAGTTTTGTATAATATGCAAGTGATTATGAAAAGAAAATACCCTCTTCTCTAAAAAGAAAAGTATTTAATCAGATGGTCCTACCAGTTTTAACCTATGCACCATAAACTTGGAGCCTTACTAAAGCCTGAGGACATAAGCTAGCTACAACTCAAAGAAAGAATAATGATGGAAATAACACTAGGACGCACAAAAGAGTAACATGGATAGATGAGCAAACTAAAGCATAGGATACTTTAACACGTGAGAAAAAGAAATAGACTTGGCTGGGCATATGAGAATAACAAATAATAGATGAACAATAAGAATAACAGACAGCGTCCCTAAAGATTACAAAAAAATGCAGTGGAAGAAAGAAAAGACGATGGATTGACGAACTAAGAAAGTTTACGGGCGTAGATTGGCATATAAAAACCATAAACAGACGCAAATGGAAGAATATGTCTGAGACCTTTGTTCTCCATCCCATGCTTCTCCTTTTAATTTCGGTCTCGTGTCCTGGGGAAACACTTACTGTATGTTATAAGTACGTACATATTCATTAACAATATCTCTCTCTCTCTCTCCTCTCCTCTCTCTCTCTCTCTCTCTCTCTCTCTCTCTCTCTCTCTCTCTCTCTCTCTCTCTCTCTCTCTCTCTCTCTTCTTATATATATATATATATATATATATATATATATATATATATATATATATATATATCTCTTTATATATATATATATATATATATATATATATATATATATATATATATATAAGGATCTCTGATTTAAGGTAGCTCCAAACCCAAATATTTCTGTTGACTTTAGCAATGAATCAATAACCTGATATAAATGGATTGTGATGGGCCACTGATAGATGGAATTTACTTGAGTAAAAACATATGTAAATATGTGCAAGTTTTTTTAAAACAATCTCTCCTTCAATTAAACGAAAATAATTAACAAGAAAATATAAATTTTGCTCCAAGAAATGACAAAAGATTAACCACCTTCCTTTCCGAATACTAAATAAATTTCATGTCCTTTAAATATGCTTATGAAACCAAACGCCTTTTTCCATAAGATGTAAAATACGATTATAGGTAATGATGTCCTTTAAAAGTATAAATAACAACACTTTTCATTTTCATTGCAGATACGAACCTAACATCACAAAAATTATTTCTAAAAGAAAAATATCGAACACAGACCTATATGCACACACACAAACATTTTTATATATATATATATATATATATATATATATATATATATATATATGTATATATATATACATATATAAATATATATATATATATATATATATATATATATATATATATATATATATAATTATATATATATATATATATATATATATATATATATATATATATACAGTATATATAGTATATACAAGAAATACTTCTTTGCTAGCCTTCTCTTTAAAAAAATATTTACTTTTCCATTTCAAAATCTATATTGAAAATCAATATTTCCTATAAACTTTCAAAATATGATAATAAAAAGTAAGCTAATTATTTTCCTATGAATATCATCTGACTAAAGTATTAAGCCAACATATGAAATTATGTTAAAGTTTCAAACTCAATAAACAAAGATCTCGCCTTGTTTTTACAAACATCTAAATAAATAAACTACGCATCAGTTTCCATCGAAAGGCGATAAAAAACCCCTCTTAATGTCTCGGTTTTGAAACTTCAAAAACAGGCCTTCACTTCTAGTAATTTAATGATATGGATGAGAGAACAAATAATTACGGTTTGGGTAAATGAGTGCAGAAAGGAGGTGAAGGTTAACTAAGAACCAATTTTAGTTTTACTCAATAGTTAACTAAGGAGAGGATTGTTTGTTGAAAGATGAATGGTCGATGGTCAGCTTTTCAATGTTAATAACAGTTTCTTAGCAGTTCATGCATATGCAATGGTGCCATTTCAATAGGCTTTACTTTTAGAAGACGTAATTCACTGAACACCTAAGACTCGATTAA
>NC_090732.1:137794980-137799980 GCF_036898095.1 Palaemon carinicauda | reverse complement strand
CCTTTGTAACTATGATTTTTTTATATACGACTGACGTATGTTTTATACAACTTTGCATTTATCTTCTTTTTCGTTAAAGGAATATTTTTCAAAAAGTAATATAATAATGATAAAACTACCTTCCCTAGGACAAATTTCAGCAAGTTATTTAGTCAATATTCAAGGTGTTAACTGTTTTCATTCTTTTAACTTTATAAACTCGCTTTACCCTAATTCATTACCATTTTAGTTAATTATAAAAGTTTTTCTATTTTCTTAAATCAATTAGAAATGGGTCTTCTAAAACTATGTTCCTATAATTATAATCTTACTCCACTTACTTACTATTCAGCATAAACATTCAAACCAAAATTACCACAACAGAGAAGTGTGTAAAAATGTTAATCAAAGATCTCAGAAGACGATGTTATTTGAGCAATAATCATTACTATAAACTCACGCAGTTTTCTTTTAAATTATACAATCCAAAGTAAAATTTACGTCCAACAATTTTCGAAGTGATTTTGGTTCGTCAGCTCGTCACGATTTCCCATCGACCAGAGCTCTTGCCCTTTTTACCGCAGCAATATGGAAATGTAATGGCGTTAAATTATTTTCGTTATGGCACGAACACAACTCAAACGTAATTCAACACACTTAGCACACTGATTTCCCCCCCCCCCTCTCTCTCTCTCTCTCTCTCTCTCTCCTCTCTCTCTCTCTCTCCTCTCTCTCTCCTCTCTCTCTCTCTCTCTCTCTCCTCTCCGACACATGATTGACTGCATACCTTACTTTTTTTTCTATTTTGTTGCTTCTTATTTTATAATGAATTTCACACTAGTAGAAAATTGCTACTAATTGCATTTTGTCCTTTCTAACAAATACTACAGTTTAACAGGTTTTATGACCAACGAAAACTCAACATTCATTAATTCTACTTTTCTTGAAGATATTTCTTTAAAACTATAGCAAACGATAATCTAGCATTTGTGAGTATATGTCATCATCCGCAGTATATACCATTTCTTTGTTAGTGCTCAATATTTCTGTTCAACTAATTAATCCAAATCTGAATGAAAAACATTTCCCTCTTTTATCTAATTTGCAGTTGTGGGCGCCTTCGGCCAAGCTCTCCTCTCAACAGGGCTACGGTGCCCCTCCCCCTCCTACTCCAGGATTAACCTACGGCACCCCCGACCTCCGAGCATCTTCCTCCAATATCAACTCGGCAAGAGGAGGCGCAGGCGGCAGCGGTGACCCAATCGCCGATCTCGCCGCCAGCATCCCAGGTGGAGGCGTACCTGGTCAAGATTACCCAATTCTCGCCTCTGTTCCCGACACTGGATTCACTTGCGAGTCTCAAGAATTTCCAGGCTATTATGCTGACACCGGCTGACCAGGCTGGCTGTCAGGTGTTCCACATCTGCCAATTCGACGGCCGCCTCGACTCCTTCCTCTGTCCGAATGGATCAATCTTTAATCAACAATATTTCGTCTGTGATTGGTGGTACAATGTAGACTGTTCAGCGTCTGCACAATTCATAGGTCTAAATGCAGAGATCGGAAGAATCCCCCAAGATAATGTAGCGGCTGCCTCTAACCGCGATGCTACACTCTCAAATTCCTATGGAGCACCCCAAGGACAGCCCCAAGGACAAGCCCAGGCCCCTTCCAGGTTATACAATTCCCCTTCCAGGTTTTAGGGGGTCGACCTCACCCCCATAAGCTCAGGGGTCATATGCCGGCTGAAATGGCACCTCTTTTAGGGTCACCATCTCAGCCTATAGCTAGTCAACCAGGTGATTCCCCGTTCCAAAATCTTAGCCCATTGTCCGTCCCCTTAACTTCAGCTGTTGCAGAAATTCTTTTTAAATCCAGTTCCCTTCCTAATCCAATGTTTCAGACTAGGCCAGTTATATCTGAATCCCTCCTAATTTCAGAGACCACCCCTGAAGTTCTACCTAGACCCTCTCCTTCACCATTCCAACAGAATCCTTCCACTGTTTCCCAGCCCTTTTCAAAACAATTCAATTTATTTTCTTCTCAATCCATTTCTCCCATTCTCTCTCCAGCTCTCCGAACCTCTCCTATCCCTCCTCCTCGTTCTCAAATCCATTTAGTACGTTCCATTCCATACACTCCTTTCTTTCCTTCTAGAAATACTGTCCCCGTCTCTTCTACCCAATCTACACCTAAACCTCGCCCGTCAATTCTACCCAAGTCTTCTCCAACAACTTTTCTACAATCAGTTTCTAGAACTCCAGTTTTGCCTAAGCCCTCTCCCCAAATTTCTCGTTCTAATCTCCCCAGAACTATATCCTCAGTATCCCTTACTGTCGTTTCTAAATCCTCACCTGACCCTTCTCTAAATTCTTCCGAAAAAACACCAGGGAATCTACCAACAAATTCAAACTTGATCAGTGAGCTTCCAACCGTCCACCCTGGCCACGTGAATGCTCCATTGCTAGAAACACTGTCACGAATGAAAACCTTCCATGGATCGAAAGTCGCAAACTCATCCCCAACTGATTCTCTTGAAAGGTTGCCCATTCAAGGTCAGGCTGCTCAGGCTCATGCCAACTTTCACCGACCATTGAGCAACTCACATTTCCAATCTTCAAGTGAAACAGTTGAAGGGGGTTCTAATGTCAGAGCACAACCCTTAGCTATGCCGCAGCAGCATTCATCAATGCCTAATAAAACGCAATCACTTATGTTATCAAAGCTATTCTCACCACCATCTGTTCATGGCCAGATTGAAACTTTAAGTAAGCATGATCTTGCTCAATCAAAGGATATGTTTAGTGATCATGATTCCCCTTTAAATCATATTGCCGTAATGAGAAACCACCCCAAGATGAGTCATTCTCACCTTCTACATGGTATGGACAACCCCTTTTCTTTCATGAACCGCCAACATCCCCACCAGCAGCATCAATCCGACATAACTGCCACACCGACATTTTTCTCAATGGCACCACACACGAATCATGAAATTGTATCTCCGACAAGGCAAAAAGATTCAGTAGCCGAGGAAGAAGCTTCTGAACAAGGTCATTCCATGGACACTTCCAAGGAACTTTTTGATTCCATTACTTCTTCTTCTACTAATTTAGCGTTCGTACTACCACCAACTGCCACTAAATCAACCAAGGCACTTAGAATTTCCCCAGAGCAATCCGTTTTCCCTTCAGGAGTTCCAGTGTCCAAACCAAATGGAGAGTCAGGACCACTAAACATTAAACCCGAGACGTCCCTTGAAAACTCCTTGGTTGCAAGAATTCCAAGCCATCTTCCAGAAGGCATCAAGACAACTCTCCTCATTGACCTTCTTCTGAGACTACGATTATATATTTCAGTTGATCATGAACCTCCTAAATTCATAATAACCTGAGATCAATCTCTCGTAAATATGAGAATATTCTTCTCTCCGTGCAAAACAAATTAGTCTTGCATTTCCTTCGGTAAGCTTAAACCATGTGTTTATGACTTTATATTTTCACTTCAAGAACAAAATTACTGCAACATTTTATTCTAAATTTCAGTTTTTCTATTAATTTTAAAATTTCTTGAAATAATAGTTGTTGAGTTATACTCCCTTAATACTTTTCTCTCTCCTAATAGTGCTATAACTATTACTACTTTACGAGTTAGTGATATACCTTCTACCTAAAGTGGCGAATCAGCTGCTAGATCTATTAGTGTAACAAAAATTTATTTCTTCTATGAAGAAACTCTTATAATTTCCATAAGGTAATGTAGTAATCAAAATCTATGTAGCTTTCTCTCTCTCTCTCTCTCTCTCTCTCTCTCTCTCTCTCTCTCTCTCTCTCTCTCTCTCTCTCTCTCTCTCAAACACTTTTTTTTTTCTTACCTAAATCCTACTTTTTAAGTTAAACCACAATGTTCCGGTCCCTATCCTCTTTTTTAGTATTTCTCTTATTTTTGTCAAAGCTCTAACCTTCACGACCCCTTCTTCATTTCTTCCTATTTTCCCCCTTAGCTTTTCCGCTGTTACGTTTCAACTTCGCTTCGCTTGATCTCACCATAAAAGCTTGCTTGTCGTGTACAAGCTTTCACCTAGTGTACGACGGCTTGATATTCGTGCCATACGACTCTTGAAAAAAAAAAAATATAGTAATTGGAAATTTTGTTTTGAGCAGTTAATTCTATAATTCTGTATTATCTTACATTTTGTTCTATCCCGATTTGTCATCTGTAAACTTGAATTTCAATCTTCCTCTGCAGTTTTTACTATATGGCAAAAGGCAGTATATAATGTTAGCTTAATCTTGTGAACAGAGTTTTCCTTGCTATATAACTATGAATATCTCCCAATCAAAAAATTTATCAAATTCTCTTCTCTAAAAGCCTTAAGATACTACGCAGCCCCAAATGACGCACAAAGGTTAACTCGTTCCATTTTCCTCTTTGCTATATCAAACATGTCCCACCTGCCTCTCTCCTTCTTTTCCAGTTAAATAACAACGCTTAGTCCCTATTCTATCTGCAATGATGTTCTCTTTGAAGTCTCGGCTTGATCAGTAATTGCATTCGGTATGAATTCTTGTTGTTCTGAATGTTTGAACCTCTTGACTGTGAACAAATAGTCCTATGATCCTAACTCTTAGATCTCATTTATGCATCTTCTTTTCCTTTATAAAAGTAGCTGTAAACTATTTTAAAGCTTATGTGAGTTTTAAATCGCATTTTCCAACTTTCTTTTACAGTCTGTACTGTATCTATACTTAACTTTCTACAGTCACATTATCTGACTACTTGAGTAGTTGCATCTTGTTATCATTCTAAACATAATTTACATTCTACATATTTTCTTTTTATTAAGTAAATAGACGATACAGACCGTATCCATTTTTGTCTATGACTCGGAAGAACAAAAGCGCTAAAGTGATTGCATGAATGAACACTGAACAATACACACGACAATCGGTATCTTCTGTTTGCCTAAGATGCAAAAGGAAGAATAATTGTAAAAGTATTTTTATGAGTAATCCAATATG
>NC_090732.1:137787480-137789980 GCF_036898095.1 Palaemon carinicauda | reverse complement strand
ATATCGACTTTGTAAACAATTTATAACTACAATTAAGATTCTGGAAATATTTAGTGGGAAGCGCATTAAAAACCATAAAAAATTCCAACTAATAAATTTAACGACCTCATCGTGTCTAACCTACAAAACGCCCAAATAAAAATGAATCAAAGGAACATTACTTACGTTTCACGTATCAGAAACAAAAGCAAGGAATAACAAAGGCAAACCACAATAACCCACAAACCATGTTTTACTGACTGAGTACAATCACTTTGCATGGCAATAAATCACGTCTGCGGTATGGAGAAAGATCGATACAGACCCTGAACAGAAAACTTAATTACAAAACTTACGCACTCTTGAATAACAAACCGAGTAAATTGTTTGCAAATATGAGTGAATGAGAATAGAAAAGGTAGTAATCGCATAACAAGTGTTTTAATTTTTTCACCTTACTTCGAGTTTTGTTCTCCAATCTGGTCTTCAGCTGCTGATTCTCATCTTAATTTGTTGGACAGGACCTTACGGTCTATTAAATTTCATATTCCTGATCTAGATATTAATCTTTGGAACAGTCGTTCAATTAGTTCTTTATGCATGTTGCATAAGATTTCTTTATAATTCTAACCATCCTTTACATTCAGATCTTCACGCACAGTTCCATCCTGTTCGTAATACTAGGCATGCAGTCAATTCTAATAATCACGCCTTATCCATCATGAGGCTCAATACTACACAGTACTCTAGAAGTTTTATTCCAGCTGTGACCAGATTGTGGAATGATCTTCCTAATCGGGTCGTTGAATCAGTATAACTTCAAAAGTTCAAAATTGCAGCAAATGTTTTTACGTTCAACAGGTTTACATAAGTCCTTTTATAGTTTATATATCAAATATCTGTTATCGCGTTGTTATGTTTATAAAATGTCTTATTTTAATTTTCATTACTTCTTATATAGTATATTTATTTTCTTGTTTCTTTTCCTCATTGGGCTATTTTTCCCTGTTGGAACCCTTGGGCTTATAGCACATTGCTTTTTCCAACTAGCTGCTAATAATAATAATAATAATAATAATAATAATAATAATAATAATAACAGTAGACTAATGTTCATTTGGCCTTTCTCCTCAGAGTCTGCGATACACAACTACAGAAAACGGACTCTATTTACGGGGTTACTTTAAGGATTACATTCTTGGCTCTTCATTTTAATTGGATTGTATTGAAATTAATGATTTGGGCTACAGATGCGGCGCTTGGGTCTGTAATGCCATTCAGCACTGAAAAACATCTATGGTAAAACCATAAGTTACACTATGAGGAAAAATTAGTAAAGTTGGAATGCAAGATGAAGGTATGAAGAAAGACCGGAGGTGAAGCAGTATAAAATGAGCGCAGCGAGGAACTGAAGAAGCGCTGCAAAAGCACTCAAGTGATGCCTAGAGTGCACTACGTGAGGTATCCAAAACTGACGGTACTTACCCCTACCGATTCTTAGTTTTAAATATTACGAGTAACTTCATATGGACATAAAATGAACTTGCCAAGCACACACTATAGCTGAAGGAGGTGGCTTATCACTAGATGATATTGATGAAATATAAACACCTACATTACTAAATTTTAGATTTCTGCTTTACACATGTCTTAAGTTCTACGGTCATGACAAAATTGCTTACGCTATTATGCTTATAATTCCAAATTAAAAACGTGTAAACCTTCGTGAATAAAGAATAAAGTAGGTTGTTGAAACATTAGGGCTTAGTAACTACACTCACCTATAAACGATAGTAAATTACATAGTATGAATCAAGACTGGAATTTACTACGAAAGATAACAATCAATTCATCTCTCTCTCTCTCTCTCTCTCTCTCTCTCTCTCTCTCTCTCTCTCTCTCTCTCTGCATGCAAACTTATGCGTATATGAGTGTCATGGCTATGTGCGTGAACGTGACTATGTAAGGAGAACCGCAAGCGCCTTGCAAACGGTCACGGAGATAAATGACTACAAACACTCCGAAAGATCAGGTCATGAAGTGCTTGAGCAAGCATCTTTACATAAATACATATGCATTTGACCCACGGGCGCTCGTTCTTCTGTCAGCAAAGGGCAATTTAAGAATCCATTAGGTACTCATTAGCAATTCGCAGTAGATATTAAAAAATACTGTAAAGAAAATCCCTTATTATCTCTTCTCACTTTTTTATTTCTCTTCCTTTTGCGAGCAACTGCAGTAAAAGGAAATGGGTTTCCTTTTATTCCCTCTATTTCTTTAGAGCTGTTCAGCTGTCTTTTGCTATTCATTTCAACAAAGATAAAAACTTATTTTTACAACTCGCTCGAGTTTAAGATATTTATCTGAAGATTATATTTCTCAAAGCACAATATATATATATATATATATATATATATATATATATATATATATATATATATATATAAATATATATATAATTTCTCTATATATTATGTATATGTATATATAACACACACACACACACACACATATATATATA
>NC_090732.1:137779980-137782480 GCF_036898095.1 Palaemon carinicauda | reverse complement strand
TATATTATAAATTATATATATATTGAATATATAATTTCTTTCTTGTATGCTCACCTCTCCCCGCCCTCGGGTAGGGGGGAGATGAATAGTATACCTTGGTGGCATGAAGGTGTGTGTTTGAGTATATCTATCTAAATATTTAACCGTCATTTTTGACGAGTCGCGTACACTATTATTACTATATACGTAATGAATAAAAATCTAAAATATTTTAAGATTAGTAACAACGTTCAAATAGATAAGTAAAATATACACTCTGGAACGATACATATGTAAACCTGTTGAACCGAAAATAATTTACAAAATGTTTGAACGTCTGAAATGTCATCGATTCAACTGCCAGATTAGGAAGATTATTCCACAATCTGGTCACACCTGGAGTGAAACATCTAGAATAATTCTGCCTTAAGATAGAGAAGGCATGACTGTTCGAATTAATTGCTTAACTAATATTACGAACATGATGGTATAGTTTGGGAAGATCTAAGAGCAAAGGATGGTCAGAATTATGAAAAATCTTATGCAATATAAGTTAATTTTAGCTTTATCTCTATTAAGGGATCAAATAATCATAAGTCAACATTCAGGAGTTCGAATTCATTCATCATCTGCATATACAACGAGATTGTTTTCTAGCTCATATACATATAGGATATGGTACACAAAAGGAAAAATAAAACACAAGAGCAAAGGTTTTATGTTTCTCTTCCAGAGTCTGTTTTCCCAATAGACTAAGTCTACCATCTCTCAAAAGAATAAGGCTTAGGATCTATTTCCACCAGTTTTGGGGTGACGTAAAGCGGGCGAGGGGGCTGGGATATATAGACATATACTGTGGACATATTGGCCGTCAATTACCGTCTTTTCACTGGAACAAAGATGCGAACACCAACTGTGGATGATGCTTAAATCCTTTCATACTTGATACATGGAAATATATGACGCATTTAAAGTTTAAATATGAATAAAAGGCCGTTTAAGTACACAGAAGCAATAATGAGCGACATTAACACCTTTCTCTCGCTTGTAAACATGAACGTTTATGTAGTCATTTTCTTTTACTACTTCCGTCATATATCAAAACGCAATAACGACGGTCTTATAGGTTGCCAGACGAACAATTGTATAAAGTTCGTGAGCAGATGAGCTTACGTCGAATTTTATGGACCAAGACAATAACTAGATCTTTCACTTCTCTGTTGACAGTTTGTCGTCATGTACAATTGTTACCCTTGACAATGGGCAAATCGTTCATAGAAAACGGTGCTGCATCGGTGAACTAATGGCGAATGCTATTATGCAAGAGAGAGAGAGAGAGAGAGAGAGAGAGAGAGAGAGAGAGATGAGAGAGAGAGAGAGAGAGAGAGAATGGGTCATTAATAATAATCATAATATGAACGGATGTGATTGTTCTAATCTACTTGTAAAAAATAGAGAAAAAAAAGCAAAGGGACGAGATTAGCCATTCTGTTATTACGTATATTAAGGCTTCGCTATCAAGATGTCCACGTTCCATCAGAGGAAACTTGATAGCTATTTAAACGGTAGGTTTGAAAGCTTCGTGCAAAACCCGGCCATTTTAAAAGTCAATTGAACACAGTCGATAATTTTGAACTAAAAGGTTGAAATAACCATCCATAACGGGGTAATATCTCATAATTAGCTATAATGTCTTTCCTTGTTTCCAGATATCCCAATGCTGTATATAGCCAGAAATTGAATTACGAACACACTCGTACTATATATATATATATATTATATATATATATATATATATATAATATATATATATATATGTAACTTAATATGTGAAAACATAAATATCGCATTCCAACTCATTTCTTAACCCCCTCAGATCCGCTTTCCTCTGCCTTCCTGTATTTTTCCCCCTATTAATGACATTATTTTCTATTTCTTGTGTAAAATGACATTACACTATCAACCTTTCTCCCACGAAATTACACTCAATTTAAATTTAATATACTAATAAACAATGTAAAAACCAACCTCAATTGAGCATATCAATACCCATATATATTATGTTTATGACATTATACAGTAGTGTTTCTCCTCATTCTTTAAGATTAGATGTGATTTGTGGAATTTATAATGATTGGGGGGGGGGGATAACACCGCTGTACAATTAAACTAAATTCTTTAGGGGAACATTTCCCACGTAAAAATAACCAAATATGTTTTGAAATACCTTTTATAATTTGCGTCAACGAGAGTTGTTGAGGGCGGTTAACATAAGTAAATCTATTTGGATAAAAGTTTCAAGTGACCATCTGTATTACAATATTGCAAACACTTTTAAAGAAAGAAAAGTTACTATAGTGTGTGAGGAAGGGGGTGGGACAGAAAGAGAATAGAAAGGCATCTATTGTTCACTTTCCTTCCTAAGTATGTAAAGCCTAACCCCTATCCACCACTGCCGTAGAGGTTTTAAATGGAGTTTGAGTTTGTTTCTTACAGTTTTGTGTGCATTGAATCTGCATAA
>NC_090732.1:137749980-137767480 GCF_036898095.1 Palaemon carinicauda | reverse complement strand
CCAAGAACAAATAGTAAACTTGGTGAAAGGGCTTTTAGCTACTGTGCGCCTAGACACTATAATAAACTGCCAACTGAAATGAAGGACCTAAAGGGAGCAATTGAATTTAAGAAGAAACTAAAGACATTACTTTTCACAAGATCACATGATTTGGAAGATGCTACAATCAAAGAATTGTATAAGTTATAATGAAAATGTTTCGTTAGATGATTAATATGGACCCGCCCGAGAAGTAGTTTCACTCGACTTCAGTGGAGGGTTGGATTTAAAACCCAAAACAAGTAACAAGTAAATATAGAATCCTGATCACTGCTTGGTACTCGCCTGGGTCCATAGTCACACATAACTTCAATCTAACACCGGTAAAAAAGAAAGCAATGTGAGTTCAGTGCTACAAATTATATTGCGACCTATACACTTATGTACGCTCCTTGTATTTCCAAAAGTGCTGCCTAGTACGAACGTTTTCCGAAGAGCTCTCAGGCTACTTGTTTTCAGGAAAACAAGATTCCATAAATAAACACAAGCAAAGCAAAAAAGCATACAATGAATGACCTCACAAGCGTTACAACCCATGAAGTGTAATTAGCTTGATTTTGGGACCGTGTGATTGCTACTGAACCTACCACTAGACACCCAAAAGACTGAAAATATTAAGGCTTTCAAAAGGAAGCTGATGACTGGATATTCTAAATACCTCAAAATAATAAGACAAACAGATCTTAAAGGTCTTGTAGTGAATAGGGTTTCTTTGTGTGATAGGGCAAGGAAAACAGCCCTTAAAGTAATAAGTATCATAAGCTTTGCCACACACGCAAAGACGTACATTTGGACACAAGAATTGCTGGCAGAACTCGCTCTGAGGAAATGCATACTGTCACGCCCTTACAATACGGAAAGTAACCAGACAGATCCTTTAACTTTAAAGAGAGATGGCAGAGGTGGTGGGCGGGGCTAAATACCGGAACTTGCCGTGCAGTAAGGGTGTGATAGGGTGCATTTTCTCTGAACGAGGTGCCAGGAATTCATGTGTCCAACCGTACACACCTGTGGAGTTACCATTTTATCATGGCTGCCATTTCCCTTCAGGTGAATCCATCTCCTTCAGCATCTCACACTGATTGTGGATAAAATTTCTCGGCCATTCATGCAATGTTCCAACAGCCTTCCGATGAGCTTCTTGAAATTTGTAAGGGCTAAGAAGACTTTCTATTTCTCTTAGTCAGTGGTTAGTCGATGCAGTATAAATCCCCTATTGTTCAGAGCCCTAAAACTCCACCACATGTTCATGAATGTTTCTTCGACTTCCAGTTAAAACCATTCAAGCAAAACAACAGTTTGTGACATAATAAAAAGGTTAGTCGAATTGTATTCTATTCCTTCCTAACTACTGCTACTTCTAATGCGAACTAATGCTTAAGCGGGGATGTGAAATTTCATACAGATGATAAAGGTTAATAGCGCAATTACCAAAATTAAATGGTTATTCTGTCTTTAGTTGATTTTACTAACTTTTTTCTAGGTTCACTTTTCATCTATATCAAATAAAATAGTTGAATATTTCTAATTCCTACATATCATCTTATACAAACCATTAAAAGCCATAATATAACTTAAGGAAAGTTTCCTCAGCATATACTAAAAAATAAACCAAGCTCTCGGAAAGTAATGGAACGATAAAAATTATATATTGCAGTAAAGCAGAAGTAAAAAATATAATCGATAATAAAAAAATTATATCTACCCAGAAGTTTTTTTTTTGTAACCCCATGAAATAGCCAGGTCTATACAAGTATTTACATTACTAATGTATGCAACAAAAAAATTAATACATCTAATGAAATGAGAGTAACATCCTCACATATATCATTACTTTGGATTATTACAGTACCTGCAAGTTCTGCAACACACTAAAACTATTATAGCGCTGATTATGCCGAGTCTCCCACCGAGAAGCAAAGAAAATGAGGAACATCCCTTTGAAATACAACGTTCTATCTATGGAGCGGATTGAATTAAATTCATGAAATTTGGGCCATAAGACACAGTGCTGCGGTATGGATGACATACAATTACAAGAATCAACTGGGGAAAAAAATTGCAGTTAAATTACGAAGTAAAAGGGAAAATTGGTTGGACAGCAAGACGGAGGAAAGAAGCAAGAACAAAGGAATTTGAAAAAAAGGACGTAAGAAAAGGTAATCAGCATGAAGCCTACCATTAGAACTACCCCTTAAAGAAGATACAAAAAGAGGAATCTTGCTTTTCACTGTCATATTAGACTTAATCGACTCCCATAAAGCTAACCATCTTTACATTTCATCTAGTAATGTCATTAAAGACACTGATCGAGACCCTTCGCAAAGGTGTTATTATTTATTGCCTTTTCAGGAGCGAGGTTGAAAATCATACTTCCTTTCCGAGATAGAATGTTTTGACCAAAAGCATGAGCCTTAACTCAGGAGGAATGCATCCCCAAATAAATCACCTTAAATTTCTTCTTTATTTCCTTCTCTAATAAGAATGCCAGGATACAGCTGGAGGCTATATGCAATTTTACTATTATAATAAATATCATTATTATGTAAGCTGATACCATTGCTGTTAAGAAAAATGCTGAAATCCCACGGGCCCCGAAACGGAAAACAACCTTTATAATGCACAAAACAATTGGAGAAGTACAATTAATCTATCGATGAGAAATAACAAAAGTATAAAGAACATATAAAGATAAATCACAGGAAAGTAACATACAAACAATGAAAATAGACTTAATGTTAACCTACCCAACATAAAAGAATTTGCGCCAACTTTAAACTTCTAAAGTTTTAATAGTTTAACAGCTTGATTCGAAATATTCCACAATTTAGTCACAGTCGGAATGAAACTTCTAGAATTGTGTGTATTACAGCACCTAATCAGAAAAAAAAAAAAAAAAAAAAGAATTAACTGCATACCTTATCTTACCGTAGTGGATGGTATGGTCTAGCCAGATATGAAAGCAGAGGATGTTCAGAATTATGACAACATCTTTAACAGCCAGATGCTAGAGATTAATATCCATATCCGGGAAGAAGAATTTGAGGGTTGTGGTGGCCGATGTGGTAACGTCTCTGACTTGGTGAACGCCAGACAGGGGTTCGAGTCCCGCTCAAACTCGTTAGTTTCTTTAGGCACTGTGACCTTACCATTCTTGTGAGCTCAGGATAGGGGGTTTGAAAGAGCCTATAGGTCTATCTGCTGAGTCATCAGCAGCCATTGCCTGAACCGCATTGGTCCTAGCTTGGGGGGAGATGGGCGCTGACCATATGATATATGGTTAGTCTCTAGGGCATTGTCCTGCTTGATAGGGTAATGCCACTGTCCCTTGCCTCTGCCATTCATGAGCGACCTTTAAACTAGCAAGGTTTTGTCCGATTTAAGATGAGTCACCAGCTGGAGACCAGACTAGATAAGTCAAAACGTGGCAGAATAAATCAATCAAAATAATTTCTTAGGACACAAGTATCCGAAAATAATGAGCACGTATTCAGCTAAAATTAAATAAATTTTCGCGAACGAGCAAAAATATTAATCTTTCCTTATAACGATATTGATGAAAAGAAAACACAAGGAAGCTTAGTTGAGAGAAAATAAAAGTGAAGTGCAAATGAAATGCAAAGCAATAAGCTGCAGGCAGAAAGGTGGGAATACCTGTACAAATACGGGTAACTAGCCTACTTAAAAGTAAGAAACATTGACCCCACATAAAAGTGGGGAAAGATGCAGACAAAGAAGAAGAAGAAGATGAAGCCTTCTAAAAGTAATATTCATTTCAAATACAAAAAGTTACGTTATGCTAATTACACAGTAGTAGCATGAAGGTAATCGCTGAGATCCAGAGCATATATATACTTTAAATATATATATATATATATATATATATATATATATATATATATATATATATATATATATATATATATATATATGTGTGTGTGTATATATATATATATATATATATATATATATATATATATATATATATATATATATATATATATATATATATATATATATATAAACGCACACACATAAAAAGTGTGTGTGTGTGTGTGTGTTATTGAGGAACCTTCAGAATTCTTTTCAAGAGAAGAAATAGTTATGCACCTAACTTTGCAAGCAGTTGTTCGAGTCCCCAGGCTTGTATTTTCAAGCCGAAAATCACGAGACAGAAAGGCAGACTTCAATAAGAGAGGCTTCCCATGGCCACGCAGCGTATTCTTCCAGTGGGTGGCTCTGAATTTCGATGAAAGAAGACCAATTAGCTGCAGATGCAGCATCTTAACTACCCCTTGAGATGGCACTTGGTCTGAGTTATTGATTCCTGAAGCCATTAAAAGAGATAACTATCAATTAAAGTCCGGGTTCGCGCTGTCTCCTACGTATCATCCTCATCACGTTCGTTTACCGTGCTTTTCTTCATGTCATTCGCGTTTGAAGTTGAGGAGCTGTTTTAGATATTTTACTCAGTCTGTTTTTTAAACACTTACACACACAATGTTTTTACATTTATCAATATATATATATATATATATATATATATATATATATATATATATATATATATATATATATATATACATATATATATATATATATACATATATATATATATATATATATATGTATATATATATATATATATATATATATATATATATATATATATACATATATATATATATATATATATATATATATATATATATATATATATATATATGTATGTATATATATATGTATGTATATATATATATATATATATATATATAGAGAGAGAGAGAGAGAGAGAGAGAGAGAGAGAGAGAGAGAGAGAGAGAGAGAGAGAGAGAGAGAGAGAGATATTGGTGTCTATACAGGCTATATGCATTTTTATCATCCACGATGTTCCTCTTCACTCAACATCACCGGAAAGAATGAGGTCAATGGAAAGAGTGAGAGTAAATCACCACCTTATTCAAATATAGTTTTCTCCACAACGCAATTACGAAAGGCCTTCACTTAGTTCATGTAGCTGAAACAGGAAGACCAGGTTTATGAGGGGTAAGTACAGGTACCTTATTGGTCCAATTTACATACTAAAATCTGGAGAATTTCCGCTTCAGCTCAGATTCCCATATATAGGGGGATCAAGAAAGTAGTTTTTTTTTTTCTTTTTTTTCGAATTTCGTGCTATAGAATAGGGTATGTAATATTTCTAGATGACAAGCCAACAACACAATCTTAATAAGCTGTAGCTGAGCATTATTTTGGTTAGCCCTTCTACTCTCTGTAAAAGCAAAGCGTGCGTTAACCTTTTCGATGGTTGACTTAACGGATAATGACTAACAAATATCTGTAAAAAATGCACAAGCCAAATAACTTATTATAGCATAACAAATTTAACACAAAATCATTACACGACAATCAGGCTTGATTACATTCTTCAAATCCGGCATCAAAATCAACTTAATACCAAATTCGAATTATCATGAGATTTTTTTAGACTGAGGCCTGTCAAATGGAAAGTGCGTATGACATAGGTAATTATCTCAAACTGATTACCCATCTTTCTAATTCTAGACAAACAACTCAACCAATGATACCACCACATACAGTACAGACCTATTCATCTAAGAATACCTTACTAAAAGATGTGCCAGGGACAGAGACCTCTGGAAACATGCGTCAGAGAAGGCTGTGGTTGCGCGCACGCCATGGGAAGTATGGCTTAATGTGCTCATAGTATCAATACTTAAAGAATGAGCATTTTAGAGTAAGATGAGATCAAGTATGCCAACTAACTGCCGGATGTTTTGCGGACGGTATCCTTATAATGCTAACAGTTTAACGTCAAATCTCCAATGATCATCACATTGAATTCCCGCCCCAACCCCCTATTACTGAGTATAGCACGCAATGAAAGTAAGGTATTACCCATTTTTCTTTATTGCTTACTTCGTTTGTTCCCACAGTGAACTCCAAAGGTCTATTGCGGTCACGAGAGGAGTATATGTCAAATGCACCTGACCTTTGGTGAGCATCTTCCTTGGCACTTAAAATGCTTCAAGACAACTTTAGGAGACTCATGCGGAGGAATAGAGAAATACACATTTATTCACATATTGATAACGAACTACAGCTTAGAACAAAGTTATCCAAACAACAAAGTTATCCAAAGTAAAGTACACGAATGAGCTAAAAAGATAATTTTATTGTTATTCTTATTTATAAACTGTTATCCAGAGCGGCGTTTATAAAGCAAATTAGGCTACAAACAGAATCATTACCCAGGAAAATGAGAGAGAGAGAGAGAGAGAGAGAGAGAGAGAGAGAGAGAGAGAGAGAGAGAGAGAATTTCATAGCTTCAGAATTAGAAAACAAAACAAGCTTCACCAAAGCGAATTATGATCTTTAATATTTCCAAATTTGCTTATAATGACGCTCATAATTATACAACCGATGAGCCTTCGCAAACAGGAGTATCACACTAATCTTATAAATGGAAGCGACGATCAAAAATAATTATCTTGGTAAATTGGCGATCGACCAGAATCAGGTCACACGAAAAAAAATAATTTTATTTTTTTCATCTACAATTTAGATTGTTCAAAAATATTAAGGTTTTCTTAGCGCTGCTATGTAAATATATGTACCCGTTTCCAAATGCGTTGCTTTTGCAACAATATATATCAATCTAAATACATATACATTCACATATATATATATATATATATATATATATATATATATATATATATATATATATATATATATATATATATATATATATATATTGTAGGTAGTAGGTTGGCCAGGGTACCAGCCACCCGTTGAGATACTACCACTCCACTAGAGTGTTATTGGGTCCTTTGACTGGCCAGACAATACTACATTGGATCCTTCTCTCTGGTTACGGATTATTTTCCCTTTGCCTATACATAAACCGAATAGTCTGGCCTATTCTTTACACATTCTCCTCTATCCTCATACACCTGACACCACCGAGATTACCAAAGAGTTTTTCACTCAAGGGGTTAACCACTGCACTGTAATTGTTCAGTGGCTACTTTTCTTTTGCCAAGGGTGGAAGAGAGACTTGGTAAACAGCTCTTCTAGGAGGACACTCCAAAATCAAACCATTGTTCTCTAGTCTTGGGCAGTTCCATAGCCTCTGTATCATGGTCTTGCACTGTCTTGGGGTAGAGATCTCCTGCTTGAGGATACACTCGGGCATACTGTTCCATGTTATTTCTCTTCCTCTGGTTTTTTGAAGTTTTAATAGTTTACACATGAAAGATTTATTTAAACAGTGTTACTGTTCTTAGAATATTTTATTCTATTTATTAATTACTCCTTACTGGGATATTTTCCCTTTTGGAGCCCTTGAACTTATAGTATCTTTCTTTTCCAATTAAGATTGTAGCTTAGCAAGTAATAATAACAATAATAATAATAATAATAATAATAATACATATACATATATATTTAATATATATAGATATATATATATATATATATATATATATATATATATATATATATATATATATACAGTATGTATATATATACTGTATATATATAGTGTATATATATATATATATATATATATATATATATATATATATATATATATATACATACATATAATGTATGTATATGTGTGCATGTGTGTTAATCTTTTCTCATACCACATTTTATGTCACTGGGGTGGCGCCAAATGTTACCCTTCCATATTTGAGCAGGTATTTAAGGGGAAAAGTTGCTAGTACGACAAACGGAATGCATTTACCGACATTCAAGTATTAAATACTATCGAGGAAACTCACGAAATTCTCTGGAATGTAAATAACACATCTTAACTTCATCAAGGTTACCGAAAATCTGAGAAAGACCAATCTGCATAAAAAAAAGGGGGGAAATATTGCTGTCACGGGGAATTTATACAGTTTTCCACAACTAATGAAGATTGGCAGAGCCTGTTGCTTTGTCTTTTCTGAATGTCCAGCTACAAAATATGCTTAATGGTGAAATATTACAAATATAGATAGATAGATAGATATTTTATTGACCATTCTCCCCAGAAACATCAAATACATTATCATAATATTACACTCCTTTCACAAGTCGCCACATTAACTAAAAAGAAAAAAAAAAGAAAATAACTGTATTCAAAACAATTGGCAACAATAATTAATATTAATATTTCAATTAATACAAAAGCAATCGTATCGAGAGCTGTTTAGAATATCCAATTATATAACGCATAGCAAAAATTTAATATAGACTAAAAAACATCAAACATTTATATTAGACAGGAAATGCATTAAAATTGTAACAAAATTAAAAATTTTCCCTAAAAATGAAGTCAGCTGGGCGAGGCACAATAAGAGTGTTTGCATCTTATTTGAAAACCAAAATTAAGCTTGCGTTATGACAAACATTTGCATAGTCTGATCTTTCTACCATCAAATCACTCATTGATGAGATATACTGTCACCTCATCTGGTAGGTTCTGGGACATGCTTCGATAACATGGTGCTCAGTTTGTATTTGGCTACACAAACCTTCCCCCCCCCCCCCCCTCTACGGGTAACCAGCCCCTCCCTCTTCTGATCCAACTGCAACCTCAATAGGCAGAGATAGGGAACTCGGCCTTAATCTTCTCCACTCCGTTCTCTCAAACTCGTTTACATTATTTTTTTTTTTTTTACTATAAATGTCATGAACGTCAAATTCTGAATTGATGTATTTATAGAAAGTTAATCTGCTCGAGTTTGAGGTAGTTACTTCATGTTTCAATCTTTCAGATACTTGCATTACATCGTCAATTTCGTTATCTAACAAGTCTCTGATATAACGTGGGGTAGGGGTATTAAATTCCAAAATTAGATTAATTACATGACCCAGCGGATCACCTCCCATTGGACCACGCTCCACCCAAGATTGGGCGAAAAACTGTCTCTGCTTTGACCTGACCAGACAACGACCACAAGACCAAGTAAAGAGAATTTGTAGAGGTCTTCCTTAAACCTAACAGTTGTTTTATGCACCGTAAATATAATTTCACCGTTAATCCCAGATTCATTTCCATACTTTAATGCTGGTAACAAAACCGAATGAAAAACCCTTTTCTCTAAGTAGAAAGGAACATTATTTAAATTTATGAATGAAATAAATTTTAAAGCATAGCACATTCTAGTTTGTGCTTGTGCTTTCACTGATGATGATATAGAACCATCATCAGTAAAAATACCCCCCAAACATACATACTGCTCGCAGGGATCAGCAACAATTCTCTCAACAACCATTGGCTCCTTATCGCGTCCATTGCCATTTACCACAAAAAATTTAGTCATACTACTATTTACTTTCATTCCATGAGAGCTATAAAACTGATGAGTCAATTTAACTTTTTCATCATACCACGTCTGGTTGTTGAAATAAATATCTTGTCGTCCATAAGAACAAGGATGTATAACCAACCCAAAAACCCCTAAATACCACAATTATTTTAAATTAATCTTATAAGATCGTCCACAAAAATGATAAACAATAGACATGAAGTTGGTGACCCTGGCGAACACCAACTGTCGAAGCAATTAGAGTTGTCCCAACAATACTATTGATAATTTTGTACATCGAAATATGTGCTACTTTCACTACAGATCCCCATCCAAGTATTTTCAATATGAAAAATAAAGTACGCCTTGGAACTCTGTCATAAGCTTGTTGGAAATCAATAAATGACACAACAAGTTTGAATTTTTTCCTCTTTGCTAGGTCAATCAACAATCGTAAGGATATGATAGGCTCCAAACACCCTCTTCCCGTCTGTGACCCCTCCTGCTCCCTGCATGGTGTAAACCAAACGAGAGTCGGGCACACAGAACTGCATCATACAATTTAGCTATTGAGTTTATCACATTTGTTGCCTGATAATTCTTAAACAATAACCTTGAACCACGTTTAAAGGCAGTAAATAACTTTGCATTAATTCCGATTAAGGAAACTATGAGGAATAAATATATTGTTAAACAAGGCTATTTTACATAAAATCCAAGACACGTGTAACATTTTATATAATCCAGGGGCCACTCCATCAGGTCTGCTCGCTTTCTCACTCTTCAAACGCTTAATTTATGGTTGTATTTCATGGTATTAAATAGGATCATTCAAAACGGGTACTATATATATCAGTTAGTCATCAAGATTCTCGATCGTATCTCTCGAGTGGTCATACAGTTGTGTGAAGTGTTCAATAAATTCCTGATCTGATGGTGAAGAAGCATCACCAAAATCAGTTGAATTGATTTTTAACTCTCAGTGCCAGTTAATAGCACGCCAAAATGTAGCACAATCAATTCTTACTTAAAATGCGTTTCCACCTTCTTACAGTAACATCAACATCAGGTGCAGGCCTCGTAACTACCGATTTACTTACGCACTCGCAGAATATAGTACTCAGATTACCTTTAAAATTGTCAATACATTCATCAAAAGTAGGCTCTCTATGTTTAGGCAACTCACTGACAAACAATTCTTGATTAATTTGTTCTGACATTTTAGGCAGTCACATATTTATTAGTAGCTTTATTTTGCAACACGGCATGACCACCGAGCTTAGAAGCTCTTTCTTTCATATGAGTTAAATCGAGGCCAGGGCATATAAAGGCTAAGGATAAGGGTGCAAGATTAGAAGGTAATCTTAAATCCTGTATTATATCAAAACCCTTAACAACGTGTATGTACTCATGAGATAGCAAACAAGAATCAACCTCAGACATCCACAGTTAGCCCTGCCTATAAGACCTCCTTTGAATTGCCTACAAGACGTTTTGAAGAGTGTTGACAACCAAAAGTTTTTCATCCACACAAATCCAAAGTAACATCCTCCCATTGTTATTAGAAATAGGTACGGCATCCTGGATTGCAGGATAAGAATGGCTAAGTAGATCCACTCTCAGTGGCAAGTCACAGACACCAACACCAAAACGAACACAACCACCTACATAAGACTTTACTTTCTCCTGTATTTTACTAAGTAATGGCATGTCAAAATAAGGTGAATCAGATGGGGGGACATAACAAAAACCAAATAACACATTCGGCACACAACTAATTGTGAGCTACACCTAATCGCTTATACTTAAAATCTTCAATCACAACATAAGAAAAAAAGACACCTATGGATCAAAGCACATGTCCTCCGTGGTGTTCTGCACTATTATTACGACTAATACAAGATACATAACCAGGAAAATTAACTGGTAACGAGGCTTTTACTTCCAAATTATATCATAATTCAATAATAAAATCTCTACAAAAGTTTTCTCAATTTTGGTCCTAACACCATTAACGTTTCATGAAATTATTTTAAAATGTTTCTGTGGCCTACCTAAAAAGGGTGAGGATTCCATGAATTAATCACCATATGATCTTTACAAAGGTTTCTCTTCCTTTAGTCCATCCTAATTGCACATCCCTTATTTTCTGGCTTCTATTTCTCTCTCTTTTCGGCTTCATGCAGTCTTTTCCATTCCATCCCGACTGCTGGGTAGGTATTCTTTTTTACAAAAATCTTCTTGAATGGTCTTGGCATTGTTTTAACGCTTTTCCCTTTTCAACTATGACATCCCTTTCTGCTCTCGATCCCAATGTGACAAGGATAGGTCGGGAACGAGTATTACCCTCATTGCGTGTTCCCAACCTCCTATGAGATAAAATCGTAGTAGTCACCTGAAGAATGTCAAATATCTTCTGGATCTTCAAACCTTCATTATATTTGAGAACCTATTTGACGAAAAACTGAATCCAACTGCAAAGCTTCACCCACAGAACTTCGAGGATACCTTGAATTGCAGTAACTAAGTCAGCCCATGAAGTTATTAAAACCGTAGATTCCTCTCATACTAGGGTTCTCACTCATCGCTTTTTGAACAGTGATTCAAAATTTGTACTGGGAAAGCTGATAAACTCATTCCTTAGCTAAACTGGTTAACCTTGCCACTGAAAGGGGCACGTACACCTATCAGGGGCCTAGGTAGCCCTTTAAACTACGTACTTTCAACTAAAGTCCTGAAGTGATACTAGTTGGGTTGAAAGTGGAATAGTAACTATCACCTGATACTAATGACCACGCAAAAAAAAGTTAAAATTCCATATGAGCAAAACCGTTTACAGCTGTAAACCAAGTTTTGAATACCTCTTATAAACCACTTTACCTCTACGAATCATTTTCCGGAGAATAAACTTTTGAATAAATTCCTCTAGAAAAATCCATTTTCTACATGAATTCCTCTGGTATATACCAGCAAAACTTCATTAGACTACAGTATGCACCTTGAAAGTCTCAGAGATGTGTCGGTCAATTTCAAAACGATGCTGTTTAGAATCTCGGGGAAAATGCTTTGGACATCAAAAATTGAGAAAATTCCGACGTGTTTTTCGGCACAGTATAAAAAAATACAAAATGAAAAGGACTAATTTATAAATGCAATAACTAAGAATATACGGATTCGAGAGATTGATCGACTCGGTACCACAGGACTACTTCAAATGTAAATTTTTCCCTGAGAGAGAGAGAGAGAGAGAGAGAGAGAGAGAGAGAGAGAGAGAGAGAGAGAGAGAGAGAGAGAATCTATGGTGGTTAATCTGATGTCTAAATACATGCACAACATGAAACCATAAAAAAAAAACGTTAATTCATCACCAAGAGAACAACACGAAGACTTACACGCAAAACCTCAATGACCCTAAATATCGGACATGCTACATCAGTGTCCAGTTACCAAATGTAATATAAATGTAATGATGGTAAGGGTTATTGATGTACCTCCTAACACCTTGAATTACTCAATATACATATAAATTTGAATTTCCGTAAAATAATAAAATATATTTCTACTTGGCACCCTATTCAAGAGACGGTGTTTTTTTTTTTATTACAGAGTAATAATAGTAGCAAATGATCCTTGTTTCATCCAGGAGTAATATGCACAGGTACATCGTCACTATTCGTTTGTATCGGAAACTACTATGATAAAAAGTAATTGTTGTGATCCGTCGTCATTACTCGCATGAGAGAAAAAAAATGTGGGAATTCTTGGTTGTGGTGTAACACTACGTTTGGATTCTTTTCATAAAATTCCCAGGGAAAAAGTAGGGGTTAACAGTGAGAAAGTTCGTGTCTTTTTCCTTCCATCAATTAAAATGACCATTACAACAACGAAAGACTGTAGTAAAGGTTGGATTTTCCCTATTCTATGTCATGTCACTGACCTAGAAGAAAAAAAAGAAAAAAAAACTTCATCTACAATTGATGCCGAAGTCGATGTTTATACTCCAACTTTTATAATAATTCAAGCTGCCCATGAATTTGAATAAAAATAACAATCCAACATGAAAATTGTCGTAGACTATGGTCAGAGGGCATTGATTCCTAAATTTCGCCAAACAGAACTCGCATCCTCGACTGCAGTGCCCCCTGGGATCTAGCGTGATCAACATCGTACGCGTGACAATTAATAGCTCTTAGTCGCCCATTACTGTTGAATCTTATCCTCAGCCTCTTTTACGTTGACATTTACTTACGGTGCGAAACACGAAAGTGCCATATTTCTGATCATTATAGTCATCTGCTTTGGCCTGATCATCGTAACATTGCAAGACGCGGTTAGATGCGTTGATAAGAAAATATTGGAAAAATATTTAATACTTTTTATAGGAAAATGGGTAAATCTAACCTATTTAAACGGCATATGCACAATTCACAAATCATTTTTCGACAATATCAAATGCAGATATTCTATTTTGAAGCTACCTTTAGATTTCAACGTAAAAGTACAGTAAAAGGCAAATGAAATTCTCAGTTAACAGATATTTCCTATTATATCTTTAAAAATATGAAGAAAGCCATTTTCATAAACTATCTTTAAACTATTTCAACGTAGAGGAGAAACAAAAAATAGCTCTCAGGTTCTGAAAATTTCATTGCGACTGATTCAACATAATAAGGACAAATACAATTGTGACACAGCCGTGCTGCGATTATCGTCATGTAGTCAATAAATACAATCAATTTCCCATTATTTTTTTCTTAATATTTCAAAAGGAAAAAATAACCTCCAAATTATATATATATATATATATATATATATATATATATATATATATATATATACACATATATATATGAATATATATATATATATATATATATATATATATATATATATATATATATATATATTTGTATATATATACATATATATAGGAATATATATATATAATATATATATATATATATATATATATATATATATATATATTATATATATATATATATATTATTATTATTACTATCCAAGCTACAACCCTAGTTGGAAAAGCAAGATGCTATAAGCCCGGGGGCTCCAACAGGGAAAAATAGCCCAGTGAGGAAAGGAAATAAGGAAATAAATAAATGAAGAGAACAAATTAACAATAAATCATTCTAGAAAAAGTAACAACGTCAAAACAGACATGTCACATATAAACTATTAACAACATCAAAAACAAATATGTCATAAATAAACTATAAAAGGACTCATGTCTGCCTGGTCAACAAAAAAGCATTTGCTCCAACTTTGAACTTATGAAGTTCTATTGATTCAACTACCCGATTAGGAAGATCATTCCACAACTTGGTAACAGCTGGAATAAAACTTCTAGAGTACTGCGTAGTATTGAGCCTCATGATGGAGAAGGCCTGGCTATTAGAATTAACTGCCTGCCTAGTATTACGAACAGGATAGAATTGTCCAGGGAGATCTGAATGTAAAGGATGGTCAGAGTTATGAAAAATCTTATACAACATGCATAATGAACTAATTGAACGACGGTGCCAGAGATTAATATCTAGATCAGGAATAAGAAATTTAATAGACCGTAAGTTTCTGTCCAACAAATTAAGATGAGAATCAGCAGCTGAAGACCAGACAGGAGAACAATACTCAAAACAAGGTAGAATGAAAGAATTAAAACACTTCTTCAGAATAGATTGATCACCGAAAATCTTGAAAGACTTTCTCAATAAGCCTATTTTTTGTGCTATTGAAGAAGACACAGACCTTATATGTTTCTCAAAAGTAAATTTGCTGTCGAGAATCACACCTAAAATTTTAAAAGATTCATACAAATTTAAAGAAACATTATCAATACTGAGATCCGGATGTTGAGGAGCCACTGTCCTTGACCTACTTACAATCATACTTTGAGTTTTGTTAGGATTCAACTTCATACCCCATAATTTGCACCATGCACTAATTCTAGCTAAATCTCTATTAAGGGATTCACCAAACCCAGATCTACATTCAGGGGAATGGAATTGATGCAAAGAGAGTAGCATCATCTGCATATGCAACAAGCTTGTTTTCTAGGCCAAACCACATGTCATGTGTATATAGTATGAAAAGTAATGGGCCAAGAACACTACCCTGTGGAACACCGGATATCACATTCCTATAATCACTATGGTGCCCATCAACAACAACTCTTTGAGATCTATTACTTAAAAAATCAATAATAATACTAAGAAACGACCCACCCACTCCCAACTGTTTCAGTTTGAAAACAAGGGCCTCATGATTAACACGGTCAAAGGCAGCGCTAAAATCAAGGCCAATCATATGAACTTCCTGACCACAATCAAGGGATTTCTGTACAGCATTGGAGATTGTAAGAAGGGCATCACATGCTCCAAGGCCTTTACGAAAACCAAATTGCAAACTAGGGAGTAGATGATTACCTTCAGCAAACCTATTAAGACGTTTTCCCAGAAGACGTTCAAAAACTTTTTAGATAATATGGGAGTTATGGAAATTGGGCGGTAATCAGTGGGACTTGAGCTACCACAAACACATTTACATAGAGGAGTAACATTACCAATTCTCCAACAAGTGCTAAAAGCTCCTCTTTTTGCTAACTTACGCAAAATAACAGATAACTTTGGAGCTAAGAAATCTGCTGTCTTTATAAAAAACAAAGGAGAAATACTATTTGGGTCTACACCTCCATTGGCATCAAGGTCCACCAACAGAGCTTTAATCTCACGAGATCGAAAAGCTAAACTAGTTAGTTTGGCCTCAGGAAAACAGGAATGAGGAAGTTCAAGTTTTTATTACTCTGTTTATTGTCAAGAACATCAGCCAAAAGGGTTGCCTTTTCCTTTGGACAGTGAGTGACTGAGCCATCTGGTTTAAGTAAAGGAGGAACCGTTGCATCTACACCAAAGAGTGCAGATTTAAGGGTAGACCACCATTTATGTTCCTGAGTTGTACCAGAAAGTGTTTCTTTTATGGTTAAATTGTACTCCTTTTCAGTTGAGACATAAACTCTCTGAGCAAAAGCTCGAAGCTGAGTATAGTTGTTCCAGGTCAAATCTGATCTGTTACCCTTCCAAAGGTGATAGGCCTCCTGCTTCTCCAAATAAGCACGTCTGCAATCATCATTGAACCACGGTTTGTCCTTCACTCGATACCTTAGCACACGAGAAGGGATACGCCTATCAATTATGTTAACTAGATTCTCATTCAAAAGGACAACAGGATCTACACTATTATATAATTGTGACCAATTCAAGCACAAAAAATCATGCAAAATCCCATTCCAGTCTGCTTGGGATTTCATATAAATTTTACAAGAATATGATATATCAGGGACTAGCTGCTCAGTCTTCACTAATAATGAAATCAAGGCATGATCAGATGTCCCGACTGGAGAACCAACCTTACTAGTTATAACGCCAGGGGAGTCAGTGTATACAAGGTCCAAGCAATTAGCAGACCCGTGAGTGGCTTCATTTATGATTTGCTCACAGCCTGATTCAGAGGCAAAGTCTAAAGCTCTTAAGCCATGGCAATCGGTAGGAGAGAGAACTTAACCACTTCCTATGGTGCGCATTAAAATCACCAACAAAGACAAAAGAAGCCTTTCTATCATCTTCTTGTATCTTAGCCATATTGGTAAGAAGACAATCGAAGATAGAATCATCCATGTCTGGATTCCGGTAGATCGAACACAAATAAAAGTTGTTATGCCTGCCACAAACTTTTATTACCTGAATCTCATGACATCCACATTGATAGAAGGACTTAGAGAAGCAGGGTACTTAGTCCTAATATACACTGCCATTCCCCTCGCCCTAGGGATGGCATCACGTTTCAACATTATTGGCTTCTTAAAACCAGTTATAAGGAGCTCAGATGAGTGCCTCATATTAGAAACATAAGTTTCTGAGCACAGAAGAATATCATACTGTCTGGACGCAACTGTAAGGTCTTGGATATTTGCATGAAGACCACGAATATTGCAATACAGAAGACGACATTGACGAAATCTAGGACGTACTGGTCTCGGATTTCGCACAATGTCTCCAGACAGCATAAGAATTAATAGAAATAAAAAAAAGAGACATCATACTTAAAAACTAGATTAACAA